>NC_040013.1:36237501-36239753 GCF_000972845.2 Larimichthys crocea | reverse complement strand
ATATATATATATACACACACACACACACACACACACACACACACACACACACACGCACCAAGGTATGCTGTGAACGGCCACAGGCAGTTAAGCCACATTGGGTTGTTGGTTGTTGTTGTTTTTCCACTGCATCACAGAGGTGTGTGCATTTGACATTTGAGGTTAGCAAACTACAGCCTGTCTCCTACTCACTATGCCTGTTACTGTTACTGTCACATTAAAAGTCTCACCAGTTCACCAGCATAATGTCATGACAAGTGTATTGATAAATTCTCTATTCTCTTTGGCCAGACATCTTGGACTTTGTGCACGTTCTCTCCACTGACTGAACTGACCCTTGATAAATTGAATGCTCCAACATGAAGAAAAGGTTGAATTTTACATTAAACTACACATTACTTAATTAGACTGTTATGGGGTCATGAAACTGCTTTTTTACAATGTTTCACATGTTGTTGTCATATGTAGGTTAATACACAGTCGGTGTTAGATGAGAAAAACAGATCAGCTCAGCACTCTAAACATAGAGGAAAGAATAAGATAAAGAAACAGAGTGAAATTAAATGAAATTTTAAGCAAAAATAAAATATAAATTAACTGTATATGTATTAAAGGTATAACATACACTGTGTAAATGTGAAAGGATTATGTGTAAAAGTGAATACAGAGAATTGAAGAGGTATCACTGTATGAATGAAAAAGAAGAAGTGTAGATTTCCTACTTTAGTATGACTGTTGTCATGTACAGGTGACAAACAGCACAGGGCTGGCACGGAGCAACAAGATCAGAACCAGAAGGGGGCACATGTTGTCACATGTAATTATGCATATAGATGTAAGCTTTTTCTGAATTTTATCAATTACATCCCTGGAAGTTAGTTAGTAAACTATTTTAATCTGATTTCCAACATACTACAGGTCCAGGGGTAATGACCTGTGCTGTTTTCCTTTGTTTAAGGCTGTCCTCATTTATTTAGTAATTGTCTTACTCACATGCTCAATGCAGAGTGTAAGTGGGCCGGGGTAATTATACTACACTGACTATAACTGAAGAAACCAAGATCTGCTCTTGAGGGTGGACAGATATATTGGCAAACTACTATACCATGTCCTACCACTCCATTACAGGTCACTAACACACTGCATGCCATCCACTACACCATCAGTCCCACTCCCCATATTTGTAATACCTTTTATTTTTTATTTTAAGGGGTGTCATTTATTTAACAAAATTACAAAAAACTGATGTGCCATGTGTGTCTAATTTCTATGTAATTGTCGAGATTCATGTTAACAAATTTAACGAAACTTGTTTTGTTGTAACTAAATTGTATGTTTTTGGATGTATTTGGACTAATTCAGTTTTTTTGGACAGTCTTGTGATTCTTATTTAAATGCACAAACACAACACAAATGCATGAGGCTACGTTCTCATGCCCTATACTTCCTGTTTCCTGAGAATAAAGTTTCCACTGAGGTTTGTAGACTCTGAACAAACCAAACCTGAGGAATTGTGGTTACAACGGTTTTGTTAAGTGTGTTGTTCAGATATATGATGAATTTCCACCAGCAAAGACTTCCTGGGGGCTTTTCAGTTCATAGGTGTTTGCTATTATCCAAAGCAGATGAGGTATTGAATCATATTTTTTTAGCTTAGCTCTCGAGTGTCTAGCAGTGCACAAGTTCTCTGAAAACAAACATTTTGCTGCGAATGTTATTGGGGAAGCCAGACATGACTTTAGCCTATGTTCCTCATAGTGCATTGTGCTTAGTGCTTGGGTCAGTTGCCTTGTGAAACAGGAACCTGTGGGAATGTGAGATGTGAGAGGTGTTGTTGTATCAGGTACTGATCCTTAGTCAGTGTATTAGACAGCGGTGAGCACTCTTCTAACTTAAAGAAGCAGACAGGATGACCAACATGGAAGCAGAGCTATGTACTGCTGTGGATGGGGTAGCAACAAGACACATAAAACCCCCCAGAAAAAAACAAACAAGTGTCAGCTATGTTAAGACTGTTTTTACTGCTTTACCATGCTATCAGACAACTTTTTTCTTTGGCACTTACCTGTGCTGTGCACAGTATTGCACCACAGGTCAGCTGTTTGGATCAGATTTACAGCCAGAAAAACACAAGCATGCTCCATACTGGGAATTAAAATACAGAGTAAAAGTTCTTTTTGGGGGAATGTAAAAAAGTTTAATCACAATTTTTAAATTACTTTTTAAATTATTATAAATTATACTTATTGTAA
>NC_040013.1:36173075-36237491 GCF_000972845.2 Larimichthys crocea | reverse complement strand
CAAAAATAAATTACCTTGGGTAGTTGTTGAATCCTTAGGAACAATTAGTCAAACGAGGAAGAAACTTTTTTTTGTCGCGTACGGACGGAGCACACCAAATTGCGTGTGGCGAACAAGGGAGTTTATTGAGTTCAGGGAAAAGGTAAGGGGAGAAAGTCTCTGAGGTGTGAACGGAAGCCAGAGGTCGGGGGAAGACTGTATCGTCGGGGTCCGCAGGGGAGTGAACTGGAGCAGGGGGTGTGGCAGAGGTGGGTAAACGGAAGCGCGAGGTCGAGGGCTGACTGCGGCTGGATGTCTGCAGGGAGTGGACTGGAGTTCACGAATCCACATAGCCCTGGCCACGGAGACAGTGTGGGGGAGATACAAGGATACTGGCGGTCGGAGCACAGAAACGATGGTCGGTTAAATGCAGGTTCAGGGTCTAGGGATTCAGTCTTCAGCCAACGAACAGGAAATCACTCTTTCTTCGAAGACGAACTGACACTGGACTGTGGAAGACATGGGTTTAAATCACAGAGAGACAAGAGATAACGAGGACAAGGTGTGAAACAGTGTGTGCGAGTCGATGTAATTGGTGGGGTTTTGTCACTTACCTTTTTAATTATGGGGCTATTTTTCTGTAAATAGTGATTGTGAGAAAACTAAATAAAAAATGAAACAATTCAATGGTCCATCATATTGTGGTTTTATTGAAAATTCTTGATTCTGCAGTTTTCACATTGAGAATTGTTTCCTGAGAAAGAATCTCACGAGAAAGACTGCGATGATGGAGGCTACCAGCAGGACGAGAACCTGGATTAGTGGGTATAAACACCGTTACACAAATCCCTTGACAGCATTTTATAGGGCTGCTACAACTGTCACTACTTTGGCGCCCTTGCTAGTGACACCTGTAAGATATGATGGAAAAAAACAAGTATTTAGTAAAGCAATATGTCAGCTCAGATCCTGTTGATAGATAATATATTTGAAATATTCATTAAATACTTGTGATGTGGATGAACAACGTACCATTCATCTCGAGTGTGGCACAGCGGTCTTCGCCAGGAGCACAAGTTCCGATCGAGGTTGCAGGCTTTGGGGTCGGACGGTTACGCCGTAGTAGCATTTCAATCCCATATGCTGTACAGAAAATACAGACATACTGTCACACAAGTTTAAAATACTCAAATCTAACATCTCAATGTTTTCACAATTTCTTTTCCACTATGAACTTGAAAAACAAATCAACACAAGGTGCCAATATGAATCCTAATTCAATCAAAATAGAAATTATTACACAAAAAGCAAAACAAAAAAAAACACGTCCATCCTTTCGAAAATAAATAATTTCATATTAACTAATTTATTTAATGGAAAACCAAAATAATGATCAAGCTACTTTGGAACTTTGGAACATCAGCCCCTTTCCACATCCACAGGGTCCACATCTCTGCCGACCTGTCTGGTCAGCTAACACCACTGCACTGGTCAGAAAGGCACAGCAGCGACTTCACTTCCTAGAGGTGCTCTCGGAAGGAACAACTTAACACCCAACCTGCTGGTGACCTTTTTTTACCGATCGCAATCGAGAGCCTGCTGACCTACGCTGTGTCGTGTGGCACTCAAAACTGCACAGAAGCTGATAGGAAAAGACTGCAGAGGGTAATCAACACTGCGCAAAAGATCATCGGGTGCCCCACCTACCTCCCCTGACCCCCATCTACAACTCCCGGTGCCTTGGCAGAGCCGAAGCATTATCAAGGGGACTACACACATCCTGGCTGACACCTCTTCAACCTGCTGCCCTCTGGCAGCGCTACAGGGCCATACCAGCCAAAACAAACAGATCCGAGACAGCTTCTTCCAAGGGCAGTCACATACTGAACTCCAAACCTACACTGAACTGACTTGTTTGCACACTGAAACATTGCTCCGTATACTCGTTCTCATTATTTATTTTATATCTTTCACTGCACTTTTTGCACCATTATGTCACGGCTATCTGCACTTTATCTGTTTTACTGTTATCTGCAATTATAATGCTTTAATAACCTCCACCTATTTATGCTGTCATTCACCAGTCACTTTATTGTCATTACCTGCTGCTGATATGTGCCTGTTTACCTCCAGCTTTGCACAAGTCTATGCACCGTCTATGCCAACTTTTTACAGGGACAGTAGTCCTATCGTAGTAATGTTACAGTCTATGTTAATTCTTGCACTCTTGCAGTTTTTTTTTTTTTGCTATAGTGGTATATATATATAGTGGTATAGTGGTTAGTGTTGTGTGGTGGTTTTTGTTGTGCATGTCTCTATTGTTTATTTATGTGTGCACCATATGGGGGGCTTGTAATCTCATTGCACTTGTATAATGACAATAAAGGCATTCTATTCTATTCTCTTTCTCAGGTTCAACCATAACTTTATACATTAACAACTTTCATTTGTTTTCATTATCAAGCTAAAGCCACACGAATCATGATCTGTTCTTACCTGCAGGACAGAGTCACCAACAGAAGCAGAAACTCCATAAAGCTCATGATGAAAGAAGAACAACAGACCTTTAATCCAACTTGTAAGAGAAAGGTTACCAGAGAAAGATGTGGACTCCTCGAGCCTGCCTTTTATAGTCTTTAAGAACAAACCACCTCCCGGTTGACCTAAGCCAGCTCATTATCCCAAGCGACAGCCATCTCGACTAAAGACGTTGTGTAGATCGATACAAGATACAAGTAACTGAAAATCCTCTTTCGTGTCAGATAAACGATCGTCAATTGAAATGCAAACTGGTCTAAGGAGAAAAATGCTTCTTGGGCTGCAGGTGGTTAAAGATAGTGTAGAAGTCACAGAGCTCCATGTGGAATATGTGGCCCCAAGGATTCTTGAACTGGTAGGTTGGTGGACCCACATCATAAAGTCCCTCTGGTGGATTACAATTGACGACAAGTTAGCCTCTAATAGTTACTCTCATGTCCTGATTGGGGATGTCCTGATGGTGGCTCTGCCAGGAAAGCTACAAGGGGGGACCATTTGATAAAGGCCCCATTGTACCTCACTGACTACTTAGTGACCTATATATATATACCCATTCATCCTAAAATTCTAGAATAAAAAAAAAATTCTTATTGTTCTATCATTTAAACTGATCCTCATCCTCATCCTCATGTGCCAAGAGTAAAAAACATCTTAAAATGGAGGTTGGCTTTATGTCATTCAACGTTTTTTATTTATTTCAGGGGGTAGATAGCTTGAGTAACTCTGCGATAAGGTCACAAATTGTCTTGGCAGTGAAAACAAATGCACTTGAGCCGGATAGATGCTTCCTGCTTGGTGGATGTGTTCTTCATCTTATGTCAAGACACATGACTTTTATTTCTAGGTGGTTTGCCTTATTAACAGTTTTCACCTGAATATGCCAGCCTTAAAGGGCAAGTATAGTAATAAACACTCACCTTGCGTTTAAATTATCATGATTTTTTTTCTTTACGATTATGGTGGACATACTCAACTTCTCCTTGGAATCTGGCATAGTGGTGAATATCCAACTTAACCCCTGTCCTTAAAAAGCAGGTCCTGATGACCTCATGAACTACAGGCTGAATTCCCAACCTTCCCCTCACGTCTTGGCAAAACCCATTTCCATCCACACCTGTGCTAACATAAACTTATGACTATTTCCATCTGAGTTTAAAGCATTACCACAGTACTGTGACTGCCCTCACAATGACTTCCTTATTGCTGCCAATGCTGGCCACATCAGCGTGAGTATCTTCATTCTCCTGGACCTCTTTGCAGCTTTTGAATACAGTTCTTGACACCCTCCTCCCTGCTGCTTATCTGAATACCTTGTTCTCACCCCATGTCAGGTCTTTCTTGGTTTTGGTCATATCTCTCCAACAGGAAATGATTTGTTTCATCAGAGACTCCACCAGCCCCAGTTAACCAAGGTGTGCCCCAAGGCTCTAGCTTGGACCCCACCTTTTTACCCATCTGCATGCAGACTCAGTCAGATTGTACCATGGCCTAAGCTTTTTCTGCAATGCTGATGACACCCACTGTGTCTCAGCACAAAACCATCCACTCAGCTCCCCCGACAATCCATTGTCAACTGCCTGCTAACATATAAACCTGTATGTCGTCTATAAACTACTGAAGCTAAACAGCAACCAAAACAAGCTTATGGTTTGTGATCTTCTCCTTGGCTTAGCCTGCCCATCTGCCCATCCACAGAAGTCCCCCAATCTGGGTCTCAGTCTGGACTCGACCCGGTCATTACAAGTACATATCAAATTCATCAGAAAATCGGCATTTCACGCTCAGCACATCACCCCCCTCTCATTCACCTTCACTGGCCCTTGGCTAACTATGTGCTCATATAGATCACAGGTTAAATATCCCACTCTTTCTACAGGCTTCTCCCTGTTGATTTTTTGTTATTACTGAACTTATCGAATTAAGTCGTATTAAGAACAGAGAACAACAGGCCTTTAATCAACTTTTAAGAAAATCCAATGTGAAAATCCACCCATTGGTGCCATTTTGTGAACATCTGATGAGATTGAAATACTAAACTGCTTATTGTGAAAAAACAAACAAAACAAAAAACGATCAGATAATGATAATTTTATTGTTTGTCTGTAGCATAGTGGGTTGTGCAGCCGCCCGTGTGTAGAGGCTACAGTCCTCACTGCAGCTAGCTCCAGTTCGAATCCTGCATGGACGGCCCTTTACTGCGTGTCATTCCCCCTCTCTCTGTCCCCTGATTCTTGTCTATCTTCAGCTGTGTACTATCATTAAAGGCGAAAAAATTAAAAAAATTATATCACTCTTGCTTTGTCTTTTACAAAATCATAAGAAAGTAATATTTTTTGTCACATCTACCGATATATAACACCAGAAGTTATGTCCTTAAACGTTCAAATCCTTCGTTATGTAAACCGAAAAAAAAAACAAACAATCTTCCAGCCATACAGCATCTGACAATCCTAGCAGCGTCCATACATAATATTATATATATGAGAAGCTACGCGCTCATTGAACATGGACTGTGGCCGTGATTGGCCCCCGGGTCGTACTTTGGACATCCCTGCTGTAGACTCTAGACTGTTGTGTAGATTGATACAAGATCAAAAGTAAACATGAAAATTATCTTAGAGTCACCACAAAATTCAGTCCTTTGAAAACATCTTACATTTCACATTTATTTTGATTGTGTACAAATTCTCAACAAAAATGCTATAAGTAAAAATGAAAACAGTAAAAAACTTTATTTAGAAAGTCTGCTTACAGATAGTAATTTCAAACGTAGTGTTTTTTTCAACAAAAAGATCCAAATGTACTGAGTCTTATGGAGAAATGAACTCTTAGTTATTTATTACCTCAGCAAACAGTTTCCTCATGTGTTATGGCCTGTCTGTTAAAAACTAGGCAGTTCCGATATGAATCAAGATTGTGTTACTACATTGCCCATTCTCGTCTCTCATATTTCCAGAAAGATAATTTAACCTCTTGTTAGCTGTAATACAAAAACCTTTGTAATCAGTCAGATGGCCAAAACCAAGTTCAGCCAAACTTGTCATAGTCATCACCCACCAGCCCTAAACTCTAATCGAAATGTGGTCAAGGTGGTGTGATGTCATAATGCCAACACTTGAGGCTTCAAAATGGTTTTGTCCACAACTATGTGTGTTGTTGCAGTAGGTTCACACTTTGTAAATCATATAAAAAATTGAATGGCCTTGATTTTGAAGTCCTCTATATCAAATGAGCTTCCCAAATATGAATGCTTAATTCTCACAACACAATTTACATTATTTATTTAAAAAAAAAAAAACTACAACATTAAAAATCACAACCATTGGCAAACGCACAAAGAAAAGATATTAGTTATTGATGAGTGCAGGAAGTCCAAAATCTAAAAGTTCTACTCGTTGACTTAATTGTTTCTAAGGATCAACAACTAACTAAACAACAAAGATAATTTATTTTTGTCACTTACCTTTTTATTATGGGGCTATATTTCTGTAAATATTGATGTGAGAAAAATAAAATACAAAATGAAACATTATTGTGGTTTTATTGAACAGTTCTTGATCTGAGATTCTCCAGAATCCAGAAGACTGCGATGATGGAGGTACCAGCAGGAGGAGAACACTGGATCCAGTGGGTATAAACCCGTTACACAAATCCCTTGGACAGCATTTTTATGGGCTGATACATTTGTCACTACTTTCGCAGCCCTTGATGGTGACACAAATCCACCCACTTTGGTGCCATTTTGTGAACATCTGATGAGATTGAATACTAAACTGCTTATTGTGAAACCAAAAAACAACAAACAAAAAAAAACAAAAAACAAACATGACTCAGACGACGATAATTTTATGTCTATTGTAACAGCAACAAACAGTAGTAGAATGCGAAAGCATTCACACAACAGCAATGTATGCAATTTCACATGTTATATTCATGTGTGTGTCTATTTTAAGGTTTGTGTAACAATGATAGGGTCAAATTCAAACAGTAATTCTTATCATTATTCTAGTGTATCCCTATTTCCAGTGTTACAAAAATCAATATTTTGGCAGGAGCACATGTACAAGGATTTAAGGTTCTTGGATGTGAGCACATCAAAACGACAAACAACGTGTATCATTTTCTATGATTGTTAAAATTTTCCTGTCATGTTTCGCGGGGCTCCTAACAAGTACAGGAATATAAAGAATTAAAAAGGTAACATAATTGGTAGACATTTGAAGCGTTTAATCTTTTTATTCTTCCTGCAGTTTTACAAATTGAATCAGAAAAAAGGCGGCCACCGGATAGCAAATAATTCTGAAGCTGTAACTGCTCCAAGGCCTCAGAGAAAGAGTGTGATGATGGTGATGATACCAGCAGGCAGGAGAACACTAGAACAGTGGTTATGCACATTACACAAGTCACTTCACAGCATTTCATGGGGCTCTACACATGCAGAACTCAGACGCAGGTCTTGACCATGGCACCTGCAAGATATGATAAAAACCTCCGTTTCAAAAACAACCAAAGAAATCAGGCAATCAGAACAGTATACTAGTAGCTTACATCTATCTAAAATGCCTAACTTTCAGCTTTAAATACTTCTGGTGTGGAGAACAACTTACCGTTCAGCTCGACAGATGAACAACGATCAAAGGGTAGACTAGGGCACTCTACGATCTGTGTGCAGGATTTACTGTCCATGCCATTTACATGTGTAGCCTTCAATCCACATGCTATACAGGGGTACAGAACAGATGTTTTAATGTTCTTATGTTCTCTACAAACACAAATTATTTGAAGAACATGAAGAGAAATTTTTTAAAAACAAAGCAAACAAGCTCCCAAATATGAATCTTAAATTGCTTCTAAAAATAATAAAAGAAATCCATTGTTTATTATATTCATATTTATTTATAATTCATTTAAGAAACACAAAACTAACGTTCCAGGCTACATTAACTTTGGGCCATCACCACATTCAACAATAATATGACACACTGACAACTTTCATTTGTGTTTCATTATCAAGCCAAAGCACACGAATCATGATCTGTTCTTACCTGCAGACAGAGTCACCAACAGAAGCAGAACTCCATAAAACTTCATTGTGAACAGAGAACAACAGACCTTAATCAAACTAGTGAGGAGAAAAGTAGAGAGAAAGATGCGGGTTTCTTCTAGAGCCTGCTTTTATCGTCTACAGAACAAAGCCCCTCCCACTTAAAAAAACAACAGTAATTATCCAGAGACAGTCATATAGACTATTTAGAGTTGTGTAAATAGATAGAAATAGAATACTCAACTTTTTTATATTCTGTTTTTGTTATATATATTTGTATGAGCCATTTCTGTATAGATAATCTTCTAAACATCTGCAGACAAAGTGAAAACACTTGAAATTTTACAATAATAAACGTAGGTGAAATATCCAAACCAAGTGTTATGTAACAGTACATTTGGTTTATTTCTCTCAGTAGTTAATTTTGTTTGTGACTTGATTACTTACTTGTTTGGAGTGTACATTCCAAACAAGTAAGTAAAAAAGTGGAAAGTAGTTTCCCTCTGCTGCTACACACACACAACACCACACACACACACACATATATTATATATAAATATTGTGTGTGTGTGTATGTGTGCTCTTTATTCAGAAAACCCTCATGTCACATCTACATTTCAGGATGTGGTTATTATAGACACAGATTAAATGTTAAATATAATATTTCAATATTTATCATCACAAGTAACAGTGTTACACACATTGTAGCTGTAACACTCGCATTAGAAAAAATACATAAGTTGGTTTGGTGCTTACATAAGGAGTAAACATTATAATCATCCACTTTAAAAGTGTTACTTTTACGTTGTTTTGGTGCCTGTTTGTTTCCCAGATATATTAGTGTGTGTGTGAATGGGTGTATAAGAGACATTAACTTAAAGAACTTTGTAGAAAGGCGCTTTATGAAGTTCAGTCCATTTCTTGTATGTTTACGGGCAGATCTGCCCGAAACAATATGGGCGCGCCGTTTACGTATCGCGACCAACGACCAACCCGTTCAAGCGGCGTCTATGTATATATGTCTATGTATATATGTCTATGGCCAGCCACCCACCACCATCACTGAGCCGTTTATTGATATATTATCCAATAACCACACTGCCACCTCTTGGACAAGAGGTTAGAACAGGCATTCCTGGTCTCTGCGCGCAAATCGTTTCCTTCAAATCCATCCGAGTGAATCGTGCCAAAAATCACGTGAGAAGGATGACGCAACTGAGCGAGCAATGGAACATGGCGCGCAAATCATGTTGTGCAGCTTTGCAGATCTGAAGTTACAAGTGCAAATTCGAAGATGCGCTTTCACAGTTGTGAAATATGCTTGCAGTTTGCTTTTTGCAGATGTGGTGAGCTGAAGTTACACTTACAAACTCTGAGATGCGTTCACAAGTTGCGAGAGCGCATTCACAAGTTGCGAATTGACGGGTTTACAAGTGCAAATCATAGTCGCTCTTCTTCAGATAATGGCACTAATCACTTCATACAATAACCCAACTACGGACATCATTCATTCACATCTTTAAACAAGTAAACATTTTAAATCATTTATTTGTGAATGTGGTCAAATATTTTTTAACACAACTTTGTGTATGTGTTTTTAACATCTTGTGTGTTTCAACATATTTAAATACATTTAACACATTTTTGTTAAAACCTCTTCACTAAAAAAACACAATTTAGAGGAGGAAGGAAAGAAGACTTCGAGTTTTAAGACGACGCGATGTTTGAAACAACGGATTAAAGAATATGAAGCAGCAGAAGCAGCTAGCGTGCTAAGGCTAAAACAACACAGAGTGTGGATGATTGACACCTGTCACCTGTCCACCAATCAGGTCAGGAGAATATATTAGTACCGCCCACATTTACCTTTGACCCACCAATGACATCAGAATGAAGTAAACCCAAGGTAGTATATCACCGCAGAGGTCACACTTCACTTCAAAGCCTCTTTGTCTTTATGTAACAACCAGGAGCTTCGACTGATTCAAACTAAGCAAGACAGAGCAGAGACATAGCAGCGTTTTCTTCGCTGAAATAAAACTTTTGACACAAACCGCAAAGATAAGACATACTGTGTCATTTTGTGGATTTTTTTGCTACTCTTTGGGGCTAGCTCCGAGTTTTCATCGCACAGTGATGAGACAATCTTTGTAAGATTTATTTATTTTTTCCCCGCGCCGCCTCCCCTGAAGTCCTCTGGCGCGCCTCGACACTTTGAAAACCGCGACATAGGTAATAGACTGATTATCAAAAGCCCCCCTAAATGTCGAATGGTAATTCTATTTCCAGTGTTAAATATAAGTAATTTTCACATGCATTGATAAAATGCCATAAGGGATGGAAGAGGGATGACCATTTTAGAAGAGGGATGATTTTGACCATTTTTCCCCCAGGGGGGATGCCCCCCATCCCCCCTCAACTCGAGTACTGCCTGTATGCTACACCAATGTATGCATATATATTTATATATTTTATTTTTACTACTGAAACACTGGCACACTGTTAGAAACTCTTGTTTAAAAAATATCACACTCTGACCAACAATGAGTTACTTTAAAGCGAGTTAGTCCCTTGGTGTTGGGGCTAATGATTATTCTGAGACTTAAGTCTGTTTGTATTGAATGGGCACTATTGTTATCAGTGGAGTGTCCTGAGTACAGTAAAGCTGGTATATACTGTCATGTAAACCAAAAAACATGACATTTAAATAAGATGTTTATGTATGTGTGTGTTCAGCATACTGGAGGTCCTGAAACGATATGTCCCATGTATATTGCTCTACCTAACTTTGATAAAATTGAGTCGTGTGTGGCATTTATTTGAATTAAGGCAAATGCCAGCACCAGATAACCCAATCCAAACTCAACAAGTCAGATAGATTTGCATCTTATTTGAATTAAGGCAAATGCCAGCACCAGATAACCCAATCCAAACTCACAAGTCAGAATAGATTTGAAGTAAATGTAAATGCCATCTCACTTATGTAGAATATTTTTTCAGAAACAAATCATTGTTTATTATTCTTTGTTGTACAAACTGGGTCCGAAAAAGTACAGCATGGAATTTCAGTGCCTTATAGAAAGAGTGTGATGATGGCTGAGGATGCAAACAGGAGGATGACACTGGAACCAGTGGGTTTGGCACTGTTACACAAGTTCCCTTCACAGCATTTCACGGCCCCAACACACGCTATGCTGGTTTGGCCGCCCTTTGTAACCAGTCATAACCTGCAAATACATGAGATAACTCTCAGAAACCACTTCACAAAATCATTTTTTGATGTGTAAAATAGCCACAGGTATTCAGAGCAGCAACATATTGCCTCAGCTGGTTTTTGTATGTGTGCTTCTCAATAAGGAAATCTCTAATGTGACAGAAAAACTTACCGTCTACTCTGAGAGAAAAAACAACGGTTGAAGATCACAGGACAGGATTTGGTGTCTGTGCAGGATGGATCGATCGGCGTGGCATGTGTAGCATCTTAATCCACATGCTTACAGAGACACACCACACCAGACACAGCAGATCAAGATATTATGTTGAACTGTTACTCACTCATCACAAATAGTGGGGCAGTTTTCTCTTCTCTTAATAGTTTGACTTTTATAGTTGAATTATTCTGTATTATCATTTCGGGGCCTTTATGGTAGCTAAGCAGGGAGGTGACAGAAACTAAGGGGAGCAACATGGGAAACAAAAGCTCTTGCCTAAAAATAGTGAACTAACTGACTGAATTAATGTAAGTTCTCTTTTGGGTATACGATATTTTGTTTATTGACATATTTTCACCATGAGGTTTAGCCGCGAAGACTGAAAAAACTGTTTGACAGTGAGGTCTAAAGGGTTTGCAAGGGTTTAAACAATAGAGATAATGTATTAATTACTGTTTTTATGCCAACTGGGGCTAACCAACTGCTGTCCCTTTTAACCATTTACTCTAAATTTCTGAAACTACTTCCTTTACAGCAGGGATGTCCAAAGTATGGCCCGGGGATGACACAAAATATTACTTTCTGAATGTATTTGTGAAAGACAAGAGCAAGAGTGATACGTTTTAAACTTAAATGTTAACAGACTTTGCATTACTCTAATAAGTCATGTTAGAATGAATCTTCACATTGTCAAATCTGGCCCTCTTTAAAAAAAATAAGTTTGGACACCCCTGCTTTACAACTTTTCATAACAACCTTTAAACATCAACAAATTTCTTCAAGTTCAAGTTCAATGTTCACTCAAAGCACATAGTCATAACTTGAAAGCTGTTCTTACCTGTAGTCAGGCTCATAAACAAGATCAGAGCTCCAGAAAGCTGCATCATGAATCGAGAGAAAAGCAGACAGAGAAAGACGACGCGATGTTTGAAACAAGCGGTATTAAAGAATATGAAGCAGCAGGAAGCAGCTAGAGGTGCTGCTAAGGCTAAAACAACACAGAGTGTGGATGATTGACACCTGTCACCTGTCGACCAATCAGAGTCAGGAGAATCTATTAGTACCGCCCACATTCACCTTTGACCCACCAATGACGATCTAGAATGAAGTAAACCCAAAGGTAGTATATCGCAGCAAGAGGTCACACTTCACTGTCAAAGCCTCTTTGTCTTTATGTAACAACCAGGAGCTTCATTGACTGATTCAAACTAAAGCAGAGACATTAGCAGCGTTTCTTCGCTGAAATAGAACTTTTGACACAAACAGCAAAGATCAGACATACTGTGTCATTTTGTGGATTTTTTTGCTACTCTTTGGGGGCTAGCTCGCCGAGTTTTCATCGCACAGTGATGAGACACAAATCTTTGTAAGATATATTTTGATTTTTTCCCCCGCCGCCTCTCCCCTGAAGTCCTCTGGCGCGCCTCACACTTTGAAAACCGCTAACATAGGTAATAGACTGATTGTCATAAAGCCCCCCTAAATGTCGAATGGTAATTCTATTTCTAGTGTTAAATATAAGTAATTTTCACATGCATTGATAAAATGCCATAAGGGATGGAAGAAGGGATGACCATTTTAGAAGAGGGATGATTTTGACCATTTTCCCCCCAGGGGGGATGCCCCCCCATCCCCCCTCAACTCGAGTACTGCCTGTATGCTACACCAATGTATGCATATATATTTATATATTTTATTTTTACTACTGAAACACTGGCACACTGTTAGAAACTCTTGTTTAAAAAATATCACACTCTGACCAACAATGAGTTACTTTAAAGCGAGTTAGTCCCTTGGTGTTGGGGCTAATGATTATTCTGAGACTATAAGTCTGTATTGTATTGAATGGAGCACTATTGTTATCAGTGGAGTGTCCTGAGATACAGTAAAGCTGAGTATATACTGTCATGTAAACCAAAACACTGACATTTAAAATAAGATGTTTATGTATGTGTAAGTGTTTCAGCATACTGGAGGTCCTGAAACAGATATGTCCCATGTATATTGCTCTACCTAACTTTGATAAAATTGAGTCGTGTGTGGCATTTATTTGAATTAAGGCAAATGCCAGCACCAGATAACCCAATCCAAACTCAACAAGTCAGAATAGATTTGCATTTATTTGAATTAAGGCAAATGCCAGCACCAGATAACCCAATCCAAACTCAGCAAGTCAGAATAGATTTGAAATGTAAATGTAAATGCCATCTCACTTATGTAGAAATATTTTTTCAGAACAAAATCATTGTTTATTATTCTTTAGTTGTACAAACTGGGTCCGAAAAAGTACAGCATGGAATTTTCAGTGCCTTATAGAAAGAGTGTGATGATGGCTGAGGATGCAAACAGGAGGATGACACTGGAACCAGTGGGTTTGGCACTGTTACACAAGTTCCCTTCACAGCATTTCACGGCACCAACACACGCTATGCTGGTTTGGCAGCCCTTTGTAACCACGTCATAACCTGCAAAATACAATGAGATAACTCTCAGAAACCACTTCACAAAATCATATTTTGATGTGTAAAATAGCCACCAGGTATTCAGAGCAGCAACATATTGCATCAGCTGGTTTTTGTATGTGTGCTTCTCAATAAGGAAATCTCTAATGTGACAGAAAAACTTACCGTCTACTCTGAGAGAAAAACAACGGTTGAAGATCACAGGACAGGATTTGGTGTCTGTGCAGGATTTAGGATCGGCGGCTGTGCATGTGTAGCATCTTAATCCACATGCTATACAGAGACACACAACACCAGACAGCAGATCAAGATATTATGTTGAACTGTTACTCACTCATCACAAATAGTGGGGCAGTTTTCTCTTCTCTTAATAGTTTGACATTTTATAGTTGAATTATTCTGTATTATCATTTCGGGAGCCTTTATGGGATAGCTAAGCAGGGAGGTGACAGAAACTAAGGGGAGCAACATGGGAAACAAAAGCTCTTGCCTAAAAATAGTGAACTACTGACTGAATTAATGTAAGTTCTCTTTTTGGGTAATACGATATTTTGTTTATTGACATATTTTCACCATGAGGTTTAGCAGCGAAGACTGAAAAAACTGTTTGACAGTGAGGTCTAAAGGGTTTGCAAGGGTTAAACAATAGAGATAATGTATTAATTACTGTTTTGTGCTCAGCTGTGCTAACCAACTGCTGTCTGTAGCCTTATGTGATGACAAACATAAAAATGGTATTAATCTAGCAGATAAACATATTCACCAAAATGTTAACCTTTTACTCTAAATTTCTGAAACTACTTCCTTTACAGCAGGGATGTCCAAAGTATGGCCCGGGGATGACACAAAATATTACTTTCTGAATGTATTTGTGAAAGACAAGAGTAAGAGTGATACGTTTTAAACTTAAATGTTAACAGACTTTGCATTACTCATAATAAGTCATGTTAAGAATGAATCTTCACATTGTCAAATCTGGCCCTCTTTAAAAAAAAAGTTTGGACACCCCTGCTTTACAACTTTTCATAACAACCTTTAAACATCAACAAATTTCTTCAAGTTCAAGTTCAATGTTCACTCAAAGCACATAGTCATAACTTGAAAGCTGTTCTTACCTGTAGTCAGGCTCATAAACAAGATCAGAGCTCCAGAAAGCTGCATCATGAATCGAGAGAAAAGCAGACAGAGAAACGTTTCGTTGAAAAGGCAAACTGGAAAGAGCACTTCCTCTTTCATCTCCAACTCCTTCCCAATCTAGTCTTCCGGCATGGGCGGACTGGGACAAAAAATCGGCCCTGGCATTTTGGACCAGAGCAGCCCACAACCCCCCCACCCAAATGCAAATGCACGGTATGCCAGAATGCCAGTCCGTCCCTGTCTTCCGGGTCTTGAACATTTGCATTTCTCCACAAAACAACCTCCCAGTGACCTGAATACTGTTGGCCCTAAAGTAATCTCATTATCCCTGAGAGGAATTTAACGCTTTTATATAGCCTATTAGATTGTCTTTAATAGCAGTATTTTTTTAATGTGATGAATTTAGTAGTAGTAGTAGTAGTACCAAAGCTTTTATTTTTCACCTCTGCCCTCATTAGCTGTCTCAACAAATAACAGAAGCAAACAGTTTCACTTCCTTCAAGTTCTAATTCTGGAGGTCTAAATCTGCAAACACTACAAACAATGCACGTACTCATGCGCATCACATGAACAAATAAGACTCTGAATTAAAATAAAAGTCAGAAACAGAGTGGACATATGGAACTGAATTAGAGAAGTTTAAGCCAAATGGAAAACTTTGACCAAGCAATGACTAAACTTTTACTTTTAACTTTTTTAACTTTTAATGACCAAAGATTTATTGGTTAGCTTTTGGCCATGCCAACCAGAGAGTGACATGAGTTTACCGCAAAAAAGAAAAAAGAAAAAGTAAAATAAATAAAATAAAATAAAAATAAAAAGATAAAAAGTGTCTTTGGCATACAATCATCTGAAAACTTGATGCTACTAAATTCATTATTAATCATCAATACATAAAAGGCTATATTTTTGTCAAACCTTTAACATCTATCTTGCCTTCTTGTGGGAACAAGAAAACAAACCAAAACAAATCAGCTATATTATGTTTCTGGAATATTTTGAAATATTATTACATTATCTGTCATAGTTATCACTTGATCTTTCAGTGGAATATAATAGAATAATATCTTTTCTTTTTTTTTTTTTGACGTTGTTATTATTTATGTATGTTTGCAGCTCAGTTTCACACATTATGGGACCGGAAGTACTTTAGTAACTTTCTAAATAAAAGCGTGACAAGATGACTAAAAAGCATGTCGAAAGCATGTTGTACAAGAGAAGATCAGCTTGATGATTAAACTGAAACAACTTTCTTCTCTGAAAAATAAAGCTGGTAGATTTTATTTTGAAAAATGTAACCGGAAACCCTTCTAATCTTCTGTTTGACTTGACGCTACTTACGTCATCCACGCGCCTGGGTGATCTCACCACATGCGCCGCTATGTTTTGAAAAGCCGGGCAGCCAAAGAGCCTCATTTAATTTCGTATGTGCACAGACTTTTATACATTTATTCAACATGAATTAAAAGATGCCAAAGCCTCTGAAGAAATCCAGCAGCACTCAGCCCTCCATCAGCAGGTACTTTGGAGGACTGAGCAGCAGCAGTGCATCCAACACTCAGTGTCCTGCTCAGCACCAGCCTTTAAGAAGCAAGGTGAGGTGTAACACATCACACACACACGATCAGATCACATGCATCACACAGTGATCATTACTAAACCTGAACTGTCTCTGTCCTGCAGCAGAAACTTTCCCCTGATGAAGATGACTTTGGACTGCCAACAAAACGAGCCAAGCTTTCCCCACAACACCAGCAGGTGGAGGATTTGGACTGTGAGCCCTCTTCATGTCATACCGATAAACGTGAGTGTGTGTCAACCTCGCACAAAAAAATACACTGATTCCTTCTCAGCCTTCTCAGCACAGGTCACCCACACACACACACACATGGCCAGCTTCCTAAAGCGTCACATTTCTACAGATGGTGGAGCTGCTTGTGATGCCAGACAAAAACTGGAGATTTAACTGGCTGTGTGGGTTCATATATCTAATAATCAAACTTTGACTCTCTCTTCAGACACAATGCTAAAATCAAGCCGCGGAGCAGGCGGCCTCTGCTCCTCCACCTTGGAGAAGCTGAAAGGCTTCACCTGTTCGGCCGATCCCAACGTCGGGCGCAGTGATCCTCAGTGGGATGAAAAGAAGACAGATGGTGCGAGCAGTAAAATCTGTGAGCACGGAAGCAATGTTGGGCCTCTTCGGAGCGTTTCAAATAAACACAGCGATGATACAAAACCTCAGGAGGAGCAGGAAGATGAAGAGGAGGAGGTCGGAGAAAAAGCTGCTACAAAACAGGTGCACAATGTCAATGTTGACTCCCTCACATCACTATCATCAGTAGCTTGGGCAGCCTAAGGATGAAGGTTAAGGCCCTGCTAAAGTATCCATGAGCCAAGCAACACCAGAGGAGCTGACACTGACCTCTGACCTTTTGAGGAGGGCGAACAAAAACTCAATTTCCACATATAAAACCCTGATTCCAAAATAGTTGGGGCACTGTGTAAAATGTGAATAAAAACACAATACATTGATTTTCAAGTCCTTTAAAACCTATATTCAAGAGAATACGGTAGAAAGACGTGATATTTAAACTGAACATCTTTTTGAAGATGCTCCTTTCATACCCAGTCATGATTACAAAATATTTACAAAAAACACAATAAAGTTTCCCAGTTTTAACAGAAAATTAGTTGTCCTTTACCATATTCAACTGAATATAGGTGTTAAAAGATTTGCGGTGTCACAGCGTTTTAGGAATTGGTGTTTAGGGTCAATGTGGTCTTACCCACAAGAGTTTGAGTTGTGTAAAGTGCTGAAGAGCTTCTTCTTTTCAGAGAGTTTGAGTTTTGTTATTCCCTCTTGCTAAGCATGTGCACATGTGATTATATGTCAAGTAGTGTTCACTGAATTTTTAAGCAGTTAGGTATTATAAAAGACAATTGATTGAACTTGTATGGGAAAATACATTTTGCATGAAGTGAGTTTTTAGAGAAATGGAGAACTAAAACCTTTGTCTTTTCAGTATCAACAGTATCCCCACTCAAAGTATGAATTTGTATGATTTATTTTTGGTTGCTTATGCAGGTATTTGGCTTCACTCAGTTTGGCAAGTCAGGAGGAAGACGAGGAAGAGGAGGAAGGACTGCAGAGCAGAGTCCTCCGTTAGACTCTAGCGCCCCCTCTAGACGCTCAAAGAGCGTGTACACTCCCCTGGAACAGCAGGTCATCCAGCTGAAACAGCAGCATCAGGATGCGTTGCTGGCTGTGGAGTGTGGTTACAAATACAGGTTCTTTGGAGAGGATGCAGAGGTGAGAACTGAAAAGCATCTGATGCAGGAAGCGAATGAACTGTATCAATCCAAGATATCAAATATGTTGCTGGATGAAAGTCATGGTGCATACTGTATCTAACTTAATAATGAAATTGTGTCAGTGTTTTTGTCTTAGTATGTTTGTTCAGAAAATATCAAGCTCTCCAGGTACCATCATTATGACAGACGTCAAAATACAGTAGTGGTGGCTATTCCACTACAGACAGTCTACGAAGAGGCAGGTTTATTCCTAATAAAAAGATTATTTATTGTTGAATCCTGGATGAAACTTGTTCAAGAAGCTAAGAACTAATTTGGTGTATAAGATCTGAACATGTCTTCCTATTAGAGCCACGATTGCAGTGTTTTTGAAACATTCATTATACTGTACCTCCACTTACATCTTGGCTCGTGACTACATAGCCGCCTGATATTGAAACAATATGTTACAGAAAAACACTGTACATTTTTAGAAACGATTTCATCGGTTCTTCCACGTACAACTAGAGAGAAGTGGTACACATACCATAGTTTGGGAACAAGTGTGCCAGAGGATTTCATATTTGATTTCTCTATATGTAAACACTGGTGTCAAAGTATATTGTTATCTGACTATTACCGTGAATACTCAGATGAAATCAAACTTTCACGCACACTTTATTCTAAATCAAAATGTTATATACGCTACTTTCAATTATCCATTAAGGCAGCACAGATTTTCTTGACATCTTTGTGTGTGGACAGATTGCTGCAAAGGAGCTCAATATCACCTGTCATCTGGATCACAACTTCATGACGTGCAGCATCCCCACACACCGTTTGTTTGTCCATGTCAGACGGTTGGTGTCTCATGGACACAAGGTATGAAATGTATCTTGCGCATTGTTTGATTTTCCAGGTTGTGTACTGTCATTTTGTTTCTTAGCTCTACATTATTGTCTTTCATTTCTAGGTTGGCGTGGTTAAGCAGACAGAGACGTCTGCAATCAAGGCCTCAGGGGCAAATAAGAACGCTCTGTTCACTCGTCAGCTCAGTGCTCTATACACCAAGTCCACTTTAGTGGGAGAGGGTATCCTTACAGACTGTGTGTGTGTGTGTGTGTGTGTGTGTGTCCTTAAAACAGTTCTTCTATAAGTGCTGTCCTTGACAGTCTTTTTTTGAGATGTGAACCCGGTCTGCAGACTGGGGGATGTGGAAGAGGGGGCCTCTGGTGATTTGATGTTGGACCCACCTGACAGCTTCCTGCTTTGTATCAGTGAGAACTGGGACAAACTAAAGAAGCAGCTCACTGTAGGGATGGTGGTGAGTCTGATGAGTACTGAGTCATAAAAGCTACAGATGCATTCAAGCAACTTGCTTATCAGGGTGGACCGTTTGAAGCAGATTTTGTGTATTTTTATGTAACTAATTAAGTACCAGCTTATTTGAATGTTATCTCTCTACCATCTCTTTTAAATATACTCTCACTCTGTAGTCGATGATGTGCCATAATCCTGTCTGTGGAGAAGAATTGGGTCATTATTACGACAATCGATACATCTAAATTCTAATGGCTTTATTGGCAAATAATGTTACCAGTATGTTTGTATTAGTAGTCACAGATTTTGACTACTGACAGACCCCTGAAATTCATTTCACGCATGTATTTGTGTATGTAGGCGGTTCAGCCCAGCACAGGAGACGTATTACTGGACTGTTTCCCTGATGGGCCGTCTCGCTCTGAGGTGGAGAGTCGTGTCTTAAAGATCAACCCTGTGGAGATTCTGATCCCTTCTAACCTCTCTGAAGAAACCCTCAGACTCCTGCAAAGCATCACCAATGCCAGGTAATCTGCTGTCAGGGCACTAGGGGGCAGTCTGAATCCATTTACTACATTTACAAAAGTGTGTGTGCGTGTGTGTGTCTGTTTGAGTGAGTTTCATTCTGAGGGACTGTGTTTAGATTTCACCCAGCAGGTACTGTAGACAGTTGTTTCGTGTGGAGCTCTCTGTACTCAGTCTGGATGAGGAAATCAATGTAAGTTGTTAAAAAGGGTGCAACCAAGGCTTTTTTATTTTAAACCTTCGTAGCCTGACTTTCCTAATACTTATTTTACAAGGAAAAATATTTGTAAGATCCTGTATTGAGTTAAACACATGATGTGGCTATAAATGGTGAAAAAAAAGTTAATAAAAGTGGACTGGAAGCCCCAGCAGAGTCTAATAAATGTGTTTGTGAGCCTTTACAACTTTCTCAAGGGTCAAAGAAATAAAGTCCATCGTTATTTTTCCAAAGCAGGTGTGTGGAAGTCCACTGGAGCAAACTATAGTTACTGGGGTAAAGAAGTTTGTCTTAGTTTTTGTACATAGAGACACATATGTGAAATCAATCTTTGTGCTCACATCTATGCTTTGTGTGACAAATATGTGTGTGTTGACGCTGAGAAAGGACTACAAACTAGCAAAGTGATTTATGTGTGAAGCACATCCTGCATAACATTTACAACATTGGCAACATAACAGGTATGTGATGCTTTTACCCCAAGTAAGTAGTGAATAAACATTCAGAATGATATTATCCACCCCATTGTGAAAAATGTTAGGTAGGTAGTAAAGTTGAGATCTAGATGTTGGAATCCAAGGACAATTAAAGGACAGACTGTCTTTAGATAACAGTCCAGGGCCCTTATGAACATTAAAACAGGTTTTGCTCGCTGGAATCATTCCTGCTTTAGACAATCCTTTTGTTGTGTGCTTTCAGGTGATTAGGGTGAAAATCACTATCCTTGTTCTGTGCTAAAATGTATTTAAAAGTTTATCGAAAGCTAATATGACTTAATTTGTCAGATTATGTGATTATCTTCCCAGGTTACAGTTTATACAGTACAAAATATCCTCTTATTATCATTGTTTGTCAACTGCATCTCAGCAGGGAAACATTTTAGGGAGTCCTAAAAAGACTTAAATACATTTTTACACAGAACAGGGGCTGTGGGGTCTTTTAATGGCCAGTATGAACAGGAGGAATTAGTACAGCAAGCAAA
This sequence comes from Larimichthys crocea, assembly GCF_000972845.2. NCBI lineage: Eukaryota > Metazoa > Chordata > Actinopteri > Sciaenidae > Larimichthys > Larimichthys crocea. Next base: position 36,216,565 of record NC_040013.1, on the reverse strand, counting down.
ACCTCTTTTAATGTACATGTGTGTACCTGTCTACATTATAGAAATTATTAATCATTGTTGTAGAAATGTGGCAGTAGTCAAATAATCTAAGTGATTAGCTCAGCAGAAGCACGGGAGGTACAATAGGGAGTCGTCAACTTTTATGTTGGACTAATGAGCTTTAGCTGACTTTCTGATGCCAAAGCAGTCCTCTATTTAAAGTTATAGTTAAGGTATTTTGAAGTGGTGCTGTATAAGATACTTATCCATAGCTAGTCTGTTACTTACAGTAGACGATAGTCAGTGTGACCCCAGTTTCGAGAATCCGACAGGGACAGAAGCAGAGTTGTGCACTGTAGAGGACAGGGTCAGCAGTAAAACACATATAAAACCTTGGCCACATAAAACAGTTCGAAAAGTTCACTTCAAAATATCTAAGAGTTTGCTGTGTGATGTCAGGCAGCCTTTTCGTTTGGTCTGCTTCTCCCAACTGGGGATGCACTAACCGCTGCTTACCGTAGGAAGCACACTGACTATGGTTAAGTGCTTCATACATGAAGGCTGCTGTATGAAAGATCGAGATGGAGTGAAACTGTTTGTTTTTTTTGTTCATTGGCTGACTAACTACGCGGTCAGCGACAATGACGTCGAACTGATGTGTTCCAGAAACCTGTTGCCACCATTCGTCTCATCTTTGCTGACAGTCTGCACCCAGCATGTTCACTCCAGTGGGGATGGGTTCCTCTGGAGGCTGCCTGTGATTGCATTATGCTGTGAAAATGAAACGAGGGAGTGGAGAGGATTTGATTAGAAGGGGATGGTTGGATAAATGGGAAGGATGTCTGTTACTCTCTGCCTCTTTTGTATTTGACTGTTCAATGGTGCACATTTCTAATTTTTCACCTTTTTAAATTCCAGCGGCTATTTTCTTCCTTTTTAATTTTTTCCCCCCTCTCAGTTTAATTTTGATTCTGGAAAATGTGGTTCATTTGTATTCGTTCATCTCTTTCTTTCTCCTACCCCCCCTCCTCCTTTTTTCTCAGCTGTCCGTGATTATTGTGGAGATCGGCTTATAATGGCCAGTCCAATTATTGTGTTTGAACAGCACTGCTCTCTAGCGTTGTGCTCACTGAAGACAAGACTCAATTTGCAACCTGTATAGTACAAAAGACAGGGCAGCTTTGTCTGTTCAGCTCAGACAGAAAATTTATCACATACAATACTCAGCTATGCCAGGCGCATTATAGATCACTACTGTTGGCGACCTCTCAAGATATTTTTCTAGGTGATTTTGCGATTCATCAGACTGAGACTCTTAAAATGCACAAATGGATCTGAAATAGATGTTCTAGTGACATCACAGTAATGTCACTCCAACACATTAAAAAATACAAAAGCAAGACCCACCCAGGTGAACATTTAAAACAGGGGATTTTTATGGCCGCTGACGTTAGCTCAACAGCCTCTTTGTCTCTGGGGTGGGCTGACGAGACGGGCCCCCTGGCAACGGGATTTATGTGTGTCCATGGAGCGGCGGGTAATGAGTCCCTGGGAGGTTGGTAGTAGCTAGGTGCAGTATTAGTTGCTTTACTCATCCACATCCCGGAGTCATGAGTCAGGATCAGAGAGTGAACAGGATTAAAGCAGCTGAAAAGCTCACAGGCTGATACTGTCAACACAAATGTTCTTGCTTTCTCACTTTTCCTAAGATTTTAAGTCGATGACTGACAGTCTTGGAAGTTAATATTACATCCAGGGTAAATGGTAAGGCAGCAGCCATGCATCAGGATAGATCCACACAAGTACACACACACAAATGTACATGTGTGTAGATTTTATGGCCACTCTCAGAGCGTTTTGTGTTCACCCTGCAGCTATAGATACCGATTAAGCGCCTTAATCTGTTGGACATATTAACCTATTGACCTTTTGATTTTTTATCACCGTACGCTAAGTGTGCAAAAATTAATTTCTCAAGACGTGGTACATCACTTTTTTCATGTGAAGCACCCATCCATGCACATCTGTCGCTTGTCTAAACCTCAAATACAAAAGAAGAATCCTATTTTCCCACATGTTACCACCCCAATACAACAGAGATGAATGGAGTTCAGTGCTCCTTCCAGAAATGGCATGAACAGTATTCAATGAAACTACTTTGAAACTGTTGACAGAATATTGTCCAGAGTGGTGGGGATACTTTTTCGGAAAGACACACTGCTGTTAAGCAATGCTAATATTCATGGTCCCCAGAAGGTGAATCCTACTGACTGTGATTCCTTCACCTTTCGTCCAGCGCCACCATGAGACTGATATTTTTGCTGAAACGCTACACTACACCTCTCTATCCCCGGATCAATACTAGCAATTGACGCTGTTCTTGTAAACCTCATAATACGGTTGAATTGACTGGTTAAATGATTAATGGTCCCAGTTGCACTGCTGGCACAATATGCGGTCTATTGATCAGTTTTATGCAATCATTGTTCCCAGTTCGACCAGTGGACTGAAGTGAACGATAATTATTCTTCTGTGTGTGTGTGTGTGTGTGTGTGTGTGTGTGTGTGCGTGCGTGCAAGCATTACAGTAGAAAATGGAAGATAGAAAATGCTCCAGCACTGCGTCCGTAGCCACGTGTTTACCTTGGTTGCCCTGGCAACAACAGAGCAGACAAAGCAATTGAGTCCTTGAAAGCAGCAATGCCGAGACAGTGAATGGAGCAATAGGGAGGTGTGATGGCACAACAGGGAGCTGCAGGGAAACTGTTCGTGTTTGCGTGTATGTGACTGAGGTTTGCACGTGTGTGTCCATAGAGTCTGGCTGAACAAAAGGACGGCTAGAACACGCAGTGCTTCTGTATCTCATTTGTTCTCACAGGCAGGAAAATGATCAGATATCGGATGCTGCGTTTCCTTCTGTCTCTGCAGTCACAAGCATCACTGACCTCTTGTATCAATGCTGTCATGTTGTTCCTCTCCAGTGCTCAGGCTGATGACCGAGTGAGAGTTGAGAAGAGGGACAGCGCTCAGTTTGAGTTTGCCTCTGCAATGAACACAGTCACAGAGTTTTACTGCCACACCCAGGAGAAAGGTGTGTTTGTTTGTGACGTTGCATGCGTCTTTTCTTTTCAGTCTTTTACACTTTTACTCCCTTTAGTTATGTAAAATATTATTGAGACCAAGACAGCCATTCAGCTGTAAAGCACTGGCTCTGTTTATATGTGACATGTTTGTGTGTCTGTCCTCCAGACTCTCGCTCCCTGTCAACTGTAGCGTCCCTGGATAGCCCAGTAATTTGCTGTCTGGGGCCGCTCATCCAGTACCTCCAAGAATTTTACTTAGAAAGAGTTCTCAGGAGTGAAAGGTACATGCAAACACATTTTGTTGTATGTCCATTAGTCTTTCAAATTGTGGGTAGAACTGAAATGCTGAGTCATTTAATCGAGCACTTGACTAACATAAAAATAATTGCCAACTATTTTGAATTTTATTGACTAATGTGTGAGATTTTGAGCTTTTCTGTTAGATGTAATTATATAACTATATTATATATTATAAACAAAAATATCATTTGATAATGACACCTTGGATTCTGGGAAGTTAAGATGGTTCTTTGATACCTTACAGTTATTTACCACCGTGCATATTGCAACTTATTTTCACACGTGTGGCTTTAAAATACAGCATTTTTAAAATAGGAAGTTGAAAGACATTTTTAAAAGTATTTCCATTACGTAGATAATTTGATCATGCAACTGTCAATCAACTGTTATTTATGACCTTGTGCTCCATGCAGCTCATTTCGGCGTCTGTCCTGTGCTTCAGAAGGTATGATCCTCAGTGCCGCCACCCTCAGGAACTTGGAAATCCTCAACAATCAGGTAAAGGAACATCTCAGCTGGCAGTCACTGATCGAGCATAATGAAGGGATGAGGTCTGTCTGGATGATAAATGGTTTACACTGTGCCATACTGTAATAATCCCTCCAGCGTATACTAATTGCTAAACAGAAACATCTGCATTCTGTCTTTGACTTGGTAAAGAGAAATGTCGCAACTTTTGGATGGATTGCCCTGAAATTTTGTGCAGACATTTACATCTGCCTCAGGATGAGTTTCCATTGCTTTAGTATTTGCTTAGCTTTTCATTTAAGATTTTAAATCTCTTTCAAAATCAGCTGCTTTAAGTTAAGTCCTCACTTTTGTGACTTATGTCTGACTTGAATCCAAGTGTTAAGTGCACTGCTCTGCCTAGATCACTGAGGTTGAGGGAGGCTGCTGAACAGAATTGTGATGATTTGGGAGTTTGGACTTAATGTTTGTTACATCCGTCTTTGTAAAAAAGCCTGGGGGAGGAGGCAGACTGACCTGCTTTACTTAAGATTTCCCACTTTGGCAAACTTTCAGCACTTAACAGTGTCGACAGCTGGCCAACTAGAAATGTCATGCAGCTTACCAGGTACACAGCCACCTTCCACTGCAAATACTTTTTTTTTTATATAAAGTCACGACGGCCCTGATTACTCCAGCACATCTTTTACAATGTTCAGTGACTAGTGAGGTTTGTGTGCACCTCAAAGGTCGGCATGACTCCACTGCAGCCGTGGCACTAAAGTTCGAGCTCAGTTCAAGCCTCCTCACCTGACTACTTGTGGCTTCCATCTCCTGCTCACCTCTCATGTGTGTTACATCATATTGTTCTTTTCCTGTTGAAATTTGGCTCATTTAAATGATGTGGGTGTAAGCTGTGTTTGTGCATTCTTTCAATGATAGACAGATGGTGGTGTGAAAGGCAGTCTGCTGTGGGTGTTGGATCACACTCGCACTCCATTTGGGAGGAGACTGATGAGGAAGTGGGTGAGCCAGCCACTCACAGACGCACAGTGAGTAGAAGACCTCTGTTGAAACTCGACAGTGCTGAACTGCACTGATCCAGTTTCTTTCTCTAATCTTGTCATTCTGCTACACAGTGCCACACAATACACACACACAATAAGTCTGAACACCAGGAGTTTATCTGGATTATGTGGGAACTTTCTTTCCCTGAATTAAGCATCACAGACAGACACTGCTTATGCTGCTTTTACGTCATGTGGGATGACTGGTAGAAGTTTATGCTCTTGGGACAACTGAAGATGGTTGTGTGAGGATAATGGTTATTCCAGTAATTTTTAAATGACATGAATGGGGCAATACTACTATTACATGATACAAGATTTAGATTGGAGATGTTAGAATTACCTCTTGCATGACACTAAAAAGCTGAATTGAATTGATCAAACAAGCTCTAGCCTGTCAAACCCAGGACAGGCTGCAGGATTTACACACAGTTTAAGAGAAAGCACTGCCTCGCAGGGCTAACTTTGTGCGAAATAGGCCACACTGGGCTTACACGCTACAGGACCAGGAGCAGCTTTGCATTGTTGTTTCAGCGTGACAGAAAGCACACAGCACAATGATTGCATGTTGTTGTTTGATATGAATGTTTATTATAGGTATTATAGAGCCTTTAATGTAAATGCTTATTCTCCACCTAAGAGAGCAGTTGCTGCTTTTTTGAGAAACACTGCAGGGTGAAAATATAAAAAGTGTTCTGGAGGCGACCTCTTTAAATAAAAACACTGAAACTGACTCACAGCACCTCTGCTACAAACAACGTCTCACATTTAATATTGTAGTACTATTCCAGTTCTCTTCTCTGCAGTATCCATATATTGATTGTGCGTGTGTGTGTGTGTGCGAGTCATCCTCTCCCTCGCACAGTGCAGGGATTACAGCTGTGGGTCACACACAGTGCTCTCAGATTATACAGATAGCTCCTTTTACAGAATTTCAACATGACTAAAACCCAGATTACACCAGGGCACATTAATTCCGAGATACACGGTGCAGCATGACACAAACACTCATATGCATGAGTGTGAGATTGATTGTATTACATAACAAAGCTTGACTTATCTGCTTTTTTCAGTTCATTTTTTTCAGATGTTCAAACTCACAGAATAAATGTGTATTTTTTACCGTTTATGTCATTTTTGAGTTAACAGTTTACGTATACTCCTATTCATTTTTCGTCCCGCCACATTATAAAAAATACTAAAATGCTGCTCAGGTTTGATCTATTTTTGAACTGATGCACACATCTCAATAGTCCAGTGAAACACATTTAATAAATTACCAGAAATTATACCCTAAAGATGCTGTAAACACAAAGAGATTCAACTCAATATAGATACCACACACATAGATGGTTGCCTTGATGTTGTTTAGGCTACTTGCAAACCTCAGCACATCACAGAAGAAGCCAGTCATTTGCAAATCTTTACTTATTTGTTCTAAGTTCAGAGCATCTTTTTGAAAAACAGTACATTTCAATCGAGCAATTTAGCACTCCAAGTGACAAATTTCTTTTGCTGATTACTGGGATTGAACCTTTTTGATTTCTTTGACTCTCTGCCTTCCTTCATTCCTATCTACTTTCTCTCCTTTCCTTTTCTTCCATGAACCCGTAGGTCGATCTCAGAGAGGCAGGATGCTGTGCAGGAGATCCTGGAGTCGCACTCTCTCACTTTAAATTCCATCAGAGCTCTGCTGTCACATCTGCCCGACCTGGAGAGAGGCATCTGCAGCATATACCACAAAAAGGTAAAAACACCTCCTGCCCCCATGAACCTTTTTTTTCACAACTTATTTTGATACAGTTGGTAATCGTTGCTGTCAGTTAACATTTTACTTGTCATCTTCAGCTAAGATCTGTGGGCGTAGTGGCACAGTTAAAAGATGGTCCTCTTTTATTTTGCATAAAAATGAAAAGCAAAACAATTTCCTCTCTCAGTTTCTCTCTGCCTCTTTTCTATCTCTCCCCCATCTCGCTCTCTATTTTATGGTGTGCTTCTTGATTAACAACAGGGAGCAGTCACCTCAGTGGCACTTACCTGATTGTCTGACACAATCTCATTTCCCATCGGTCCCATTTTTGAAATGTCAGAAGGTTTCATCCCACATGTGTGTATGTTGTACAGAGATGAGAGAGGAACTCTGGTCTGAGCTTGATGTCTTGTTTCATGTTTAACTTCCTGATTCCTTTTTGACAAGAAAATGATCAAATGTCACTGAACACACACACACACACCACACAAGGGGGACTTAATTGTCATTTTGCCCATCTGTAGATAAATGGGCCTGTGTGTAATGGCCCGTGTCTTTATGGCTCCATTGACATAATGGGAGAGAGGGCATGCTTATGGTCTCCAGTCACTGTCTGTTTGGGTTCATCAAAGAGCATCACAGGCTCTGCTGACATGGGGGACCATTAATTAATACCATAAACCATTGTCAGTGTGACTCATTAACCTTTCATGACTTGGTACTATACTGTGACATCCCTAATGGCAATATGAAGTCAATATCATCTGAAATATAACACCTTTTTAGAGGTATTTCCATGAAGAGCATTGATTTTGCAGCATTAATTTGTTTTCATCTGAAATGATCACCGGTTCTATTTTTAAAGCCACTCCATTGATCGTGAGGACACATAAAACAGTAGCTGCTTCAATATTACATTATATATCGTGGAGATGATATTAACACAAAATAAAACAAGTACAGTAATTGCAACTTTTCTTTTATACCTGAGCCAGAGTCCTCTTATTTTAAAGATGATAAATCAAGTGAAATCTGTGTTTCAGTGACATTTTCCTCATGTGTAATGAAGTAAAGCAGCAGGGGGATGTTTTTCTTTCTGCCATATTGTGAAGACTTCAGCAGTCTGGGCTGATGCTAATGACTGGTGTCTCTGAATGTTGGCTTTAATGAATCGTTGCTCTTTAAGCTTGGCTGTCGTAATCAGTGCAGATGAGATTTAGTGATCTAATCTCGCTGGCTTACAGAACCCCCCAGTAACACAACACAACACAGCACACAAAGGAATGCAGAGAACATGATTTCAATGTTATTTCTGGTTTGTTAATGCTCATTGCTTTCTGATCAATTTCAGTCTTCATGTCAGGATCGATCATTTCCACTTCATCAGATATTATTTGTGTCTTTGTGCGTTCCAGTCTTCTACACAGGAGTTTTACCTCATTAGTAGAAGTGTTTCTCAACTGGGACTTGAACTGCAGGCCTTGCTCCCAGCTATCCAGTCACAGATCAGCTCGGCGCTGCTCCGAGGCCTCTTGTTGGATACGCCTGACCTGCTGGCTCCAGCCCACAGCTTCCTCAAGGTGCTAAATGAAAAGGCTGCCAAGTGAGTATCCAGCAGCATGAAAAGGAGGCAGTATTTGTGAGTATTTTGCACGTGCAGTGCAAAAACGGTACAGGACCGTCGGGTTAACACAGAGATATCTCCAGAAAAAATAAAACAAAGAGCTATTAGGATCAATGCTTTGATCCAAAAGTGAGGGATGAATGTTTGATACACAAGAAAGCTATATGGTTGACTGATATGCTACTCAGAACATAATAGTTTTAAGATTTGTTTCTGAGTGGTCAATATTATTCATTCATAAAAGAATAAGGTCAATCAAGTCAATATTCTATCGTCAACACATTGCTTTGTTGTATACACTCACTGTAGTCTTGTGGATATGGAGTGTGGGGCAGCAACTGAAGATAGTTTTCATAATGGATTAATCTATTAAGCTTTTTCAAATGAACTGATAAACTATTTAGTCTATAAATGTCAGAAAATAATGAAAAATGCCCCAAAAAAGCAGCAAACCTTCACATTTTTACGAGCTGAAACAATTTTTACTTGATAAATGACTCGATAACTGATTACTTGATTATCATGAATGGTCATTGATTGAGATTGTGCTTTTTACTGGAGGGCTGAGAATAATACAATTAGCTTTTGGGAAGATTGTTTTGCTAATTAACCTGCCTGGTACCCTGTTTTGTGTGATGAGTATATCAAAGGTAAGAGAGGATTTCATATGTTTTTAAATTTTTATTTCTTTCAGTTTGAATGTTAAACGCTTGTCCAAAATGGTAAATGTGGAAATAAGTCTAACAAGTTGACATGAAAACATAAAACACAACACAGAACAGATAGGTGCATGCTGCATGTCTGCTGTTGCTCCACATAATGAATGATCAGCAGTTGACATGAAGCTCCACAGAGACAAACCTTTTAGGCTGCTTGGATGTGTACTGTGGTACGTTATCAGCGGCTCTCACATTTTGACTGTGTTTTTGTGTGTTTGTGGAGGTCTGGAAATAAGACTGAGCTGTTCTCAGATCTGTCCGGCTTCCCGGTGCTGAGGGAAAGGAGAGAGCAGATCCACGCTGTCGTCAACGAGATTCAAGAACACCGCAAAGAAATCCGACAGACACTGAAGGCCCCGGCATTCGACTACACAGCCGTCTCTGGACAGGAGGTACTGTCTGTGTGTGTGTGTGTGTGTGTGAGGATGGGAGTGAAAGACAGGTGGGAGGAGATTGAGTCACAGTGATGATCTGATACGTGTGTGTTTTTGTATGTTTGTGTGTCAGTTTTAATCAAAAGTGCCATGTTCTTTTGTCAGTCTGCTCCCGCCTTATTTATCAAAGTCTTCCTCCTTTGCCCTCAGTTTCTGATTGAGGTGAAGAACTCACGATCGTCCAGTGTTCCTCCTGACTGGGTGAAAATCAGCAGGTTGCAACACACACATACACAACCACACACACAGTGACCAACTCTTTTTCAAAATTATGATTGCAGCACTGACTGTCTTTTTAAATGTTTTGCTCCATGGTGTTGAAAATCTCATCTGAACCCACTGACATGCTTTCTGAGTTGATTTTCACAGAGGTGTCATCTGAGAATTTGCTGCATAATTCAGAGGAAATGAATGTTTTTACTGATTGATGTCATTGGTAGTGTGATATGTTTCTCTGTTGTGTCTAAGACTCTAAAGATAGCAAATTACTGATTGAAAAACTGTGGTTAAATTATGTTAATTTAGGACACCAGATTTAGTGATCAACAGTGTATTTATATGACAACAGCAAAACCCAAAACCCAGGGCTAAACAATCTGTTAAACAACTGCTTACCTGCTGGTAACAATATTTGCTTTTAAACAATACTACCAGGTAATTTTATGATGGAATTAATCCAATAATGGTGCGATAACCAATACTTTTCGTGTTGGTAGTGGATAAATAGATATGTGTAATGTAAAACTCATAGTGACGAGTTCACAGAGAAAATATCACCCTCCTGGCAGCCTCTCTGCTGTGTTTCTACCCTAAGTGAATTTGTGTGCTTTAGGTATCAAAAATAACAGACTCAGAAGCAGAAGAGACACAGCCACTCCACAACTACTCGTGATGTTTTCTGCCCACGCCTTGTCCATTATTTTCTTATATCAGGACACTTTATCATACAGTATGTTTTCATACTATAAGCCTTCACTATATTCTAGTGCAGTGGACTAAAAGGTGCAGATTTATATACAATTATGTACATAAAACAATACATTTATTAGTTACTGAACTATCAGTGAGTATTTCACATTGGGCTGTAGATATCAATGATTTTTGGCTGGTACTTGTTGAGGTAACCTTATTTTTTGCACAGAAGAAGTCTTAGATTATTTATTTTAACTCATGAAAAATTGGAGAAAAAAGTTTATGTTTAGATTTTTGTTGAGTTAGCACTGAAGCCTCACAACAAGAAGGTTCCAGGTTCGAACCATGGCTAGACTTGCAGTTTCTGGGTTAATTGGTGACTCTAAATTCACACCGTGTGATTGGTTGAACTGGTGACTTGCCCAGTGTCAGCTGGGATTGGCTCCAAAATAAATGATGCTATAAGTATATACCAAATACACAGCAGTTTCAATCCTTCATACTTTAATCATTTTTTCTCTGCCTCCTCCACCTCACCTCATTGTCCCCTCTTCTCTGCAGTACTAAGGCAGTCAGCAGGTATCACTCTCCTTTCCTGGTGGAGCGCTACAGGAAGCTGCTGCAGCTCCGAGAGCAACTGCTGCTGGACAGCCAGAGGGAATGGACAAATTTTCTGGAGTATGACTGACTGACAGCATATACAGTACACATAAACACAAACAGCTAATGGTAAACTTAAATAAATAACTGCTAAAAACAGTGTCTACAGAGCTCTGAGCCTGCCAGAATTAGTCTGTTTTACCCAAGTACATACTCAGTCTGCTCAGAACACAGTATGCACTTACCTTAATTTACACTTGAAAATCTCTTTCCTCTCTCTCCCTCTCTCTCTGTAGTCAGTTTGGGGAGCACTATCACACCATGAAAAGGGCTATTAGTCACCTAGCAACCATGGACTGTCTCTTTTCATTGGCTGAGGTGGCTAAACAAGGGGACTATTGCAGGTGATATCCTCTCAGGATGACCGTAAATATTGCTGTGTGTTCATGCGCTTGTATTCATGCGTGGGAATTTTTTTATGTGTGTGTGTTTGTGTGTGTATGTGTATGTGTATGTGTGTGTGGGTGTCCTGTGTCGTGTCCTATAGTCTCAGACAGGCTGTGTGTGGGAGTGTGCACCAGGCTCAGCAGTGTGCTCAGCCAAAACGCCAACATTTCTCCCACTCACTCACACACAAAGTTACACACACCTTTTATATTGTCTGTTTCTACCATTTTTTTTTTTTTTTGCGCGTGTGTGTTTTAACTTCACATCCATCCACATCTTCGTGCTGCACTCCCTCTTTTGTTGCTGTAATGTAATTCATCCTGCCTGCTGCTACTCTGCTGCTCTTTAAATCATTGTCTTCTGTTTTGCCATTGTTCTTTTTAATTCACAGACATTTCCCTCTTTTGGTGCACGTCAAAGTGTATTTTTTTTTTCACAGAAATGACATTTTGGCAAATGCACTTTTTTACTTTCTTACCAAGTATGAGATGAGAAGATCACCACTCATGTCTGTACAGTAAATCTAAAAACCAAATTGTGGAAAAAGGAGGAAAGATCTAGCCGTAAAGTATAAAAACATTGCGTTAGATTAATGCGGGGGTCACAGTATGTATGTGTTTCGTGGCTGGGGAAAGCATAAACTTCCTGGAGCCTCTGCTGGTTGCTTGGCTACCTCACAGTGACGACAAGACTCCAGGGAGTTACTGCACCGGACTCCTCTTCTAACTTTCAGCAAGAAAGTGAATACTTTAATTGTGGGCATCTACAGTTTGTTTGTGCGTGTGCATGTATACATTATAGTAGATCATCATGGCAATATTATTGGCCAAATATGGACTTATTGCAAATAAGGAAAGGTCGGCAGCACAAGGACAGAAATAAGAACACAAAGAGAGAAAGTACATAATTAATAAATGACATAGAACCTACACAAAATTAAACCCAAATTACAAGACAAGCAGTATGCAAGTACTCGTAACCAGTGTTGTACTTAAACTAAAAGAGCTTCTATCTCATTGAAGTGAAATGGGGGTGTGAGAAATAGCAGCAAAATAGAATATATGTAAGAATAATATGATGCCATCTACTATAACAGTGTATAGCAAATGTAGACATGTATGTGTGTTTTGACTAAGTGTATTCTGTGTTCAGGCCAGAGGTGTGTGAAAGTCAGCATCAGATTATGATCAAGGACGGCAGACATCCTGCCATCGACTTACTGATGGGAGAGCACAACCAGTATGTGCCCAACCTCACCGAACTACAGGTACAAACACACACACACATGCACACACACATGCACACACAGGCTCATTCAGAGTGCTTTAAACACATTTGAGCCAAAACACACAGACGGTTTTCTTGCTCACTAACTCATTGAGACAGTTCTGAAACAAAAATTACAACAGCACCAACACATAAATATACACGCATATCGACTTGCATGACAACACACGCACTTCCTCGCTCAGTGCTGGAGTGGGTGTGGGTTAATGTTGCAATAGAAGCACAAGCCAATAAGAGGAGAAGCCAAGCTTTCAATCCACCCACCTCCTCAGCTGTGCAGGACAGCATGAAAATATCTTATTCTGTCTCTCTCCTCTTTTGCCTTCTGTCTGTGTCCTCTCCTCTGCTACAGGGTGATGGCAGAAGAACTATGATAATCACCGGTCCTAATATGGGGGGCAAAAGCTCCTACATCCGCCAGGTGGCCCTGATCTGTGTTATGGCCCAGATGGGCTCCTACGTCCCAGCCTCTGAGGCCCGTCTGGGCATGCTGGATGGCATTTACACCAGGTACCAACACAAGCACATTGAGCACATCTACTGGTGCAGTCCTTACATGTTACACGTGATTTCTTTAACCACAGCTGTCAAAATGATAACAGACTGCAGATCCCAAAGTGAAATCAGGCAGGATTGTAAAAAGGCAGAAGCAATCTCCTGTTTTTAATTGTGTTTGTGCCTTCTGTCGCTCTGCAAAACACATTGAAAGTAATCTGTTGTAGTTTAAGTGGTTTGAGTAAATGTTGCATTTGCATTACTGATGATTACTTACTAATGTTGCATCATTGATTTGTTGGATATACAAGAAAGCTTAAGACACAGCCTGCAAACCTAAATCAATGAAATGATTTTGGTCAAATGTACGAGCATACATTTTTCTTGCTTCTAGGAGTATTTTTACAGATAATTATAGTTTTATTTATTTCATTGTTTTTATTATTGTTTACACCCGGAACTCTAAATGGACAATGCACTGGGAAAAAATGAAATAACCTCCAGGTATACTATCCAGATATTAATGCCCAGATTAAAAAAAAAGAAATGATGACCATGAACATAATATTAGTATGATGCAGTCCTATCAAAAGCTAGAATTAAAAATGGTTCATGATCTGTTTAAACTGGCTAAGACATCCAATTTCAAAATCCAGAACCATGAGATCAATAAAAGCATTCACTCGATCCACAAACACCAGCAGGCGTAGATGTTTGTTTCCCCCAGCAAGACTTCCATAAATAATGATACACTCACTTTGAAAGTACACACACTACATGCACTGTACAGCCACTTACATATACCTGGCTTTTATGTAACAATTCAAGCTACTGTACAGTGTTATTCTTTGATGAACAAACAAATGACTTTTTCTAGCTTCGTCTCCATCAACAAGAAGACGAGGAGAGTGACCATGACAACACTCAGGGCGCAATGCACACGTTCACCTCTGCAGAATCTTTCGTATAAGTGCAATGGTGAATCTATTGTCTACAACCTTAGGACAAACAATAAATGAATAACGACGTTGACACAAGGTGAATGTTTGTGGATTCACCTTGTGTCACCTTTGTTGTCTGTGACATGCTTCAGCTTATTTCTAGGACACACTAATCTCTTCTAATTCCACTGTGTTCTTCACCACACAAGAGGAGGAAAAGATGAACAAGAGTTTTTTGACAAGGCTGGCTCTATTGTTCTGTCATCATTCAGTACGATACGATCGTGTAGGAACCCTCAGTACAATAAGGCTTTGTTGGCGAAGATTTTTTTCCCCCAGCTGATGATAATTCTCATCATGATGATAGTAGCAGTAAGCTCTGCATGTAGTTTCCAGTCCTGACTACATATTAGTGTGGAACACAGGCCAATATATAGTCTCTGTTATTCTGCCTCTGTTGCACTATGTGATTAGACCTAATGGCTTGCAGATGTGTGTAATTGTCTTTTTTTGTGGATTTAAGCATGTTCTTATGTATTAACCCAGTAGGAGCCAGAGACATGTCAGCACACTGAGGGTGTGTGTGTCTGTGTATCCATGTGTGTTCTTACTTATATCCTTGAGAGAACTAGTTGGTGGTTAGACCTCATACAGTATTAGTGTAATGGGGTGATATTTGGCCAGTCCTCACAAACGTATGTAAGAGTCTGCTGCAGTTTTTGGTTTTAGGATTGTTGGAACAGTATATATATAAATAAAAGGTTGGGTTTAGTGGACAGAAGCAAGGAACTGATCATAAAATTTGAATTATTGTAGCACAGATCATATTTTGTCATCCTATAAACTGAAAACGAGATTTAAACTAAAGCAACATAATCAAAAACACGTCAGATAGCACGTAACAGTTCAGTGCTGTGTAAAGTGTTTTTATTAAATGATGGAACATTTCATTTATTTTGAATGAAAAGGCTGTAAAGTTGTATTTGGAAAGTTAAATTCTGCCAAAATCCAGATTAAAAAGTTGTATTTGGAAAGTTAAATTCTGCCAAAATCCAGATTAAAATCAGACATACCATTAGTATTTATACAATCAGATAAATAAAGATCATTGTGTGTTTCCACCCTCATGTCTTTAATTATTAAGTAATATCTGCTTTGTTGTTCATTTTTAGGCTTGTTTTATTAATGGGTTGATGGTAAAGAGAGTTGTGACATGAAACACGGGCAACCTGCTGGATTCGAACCAGGGACGTTGCAGTTGGGTGATGTAACTGATCTGCTTTTTTAAACATCTGGATATTTCTGCGGAAAAGCTGGTAAAAAAAGAAATGTTGTTTAGAGAAAGGACTTTGAATTATGGCGTAATTAGTGTCAGCTCCAGGTCAGGGTAGTTCAGTCGGTAAATGTCTACCGTAAGTAAAGCAAATGTGGAAGAGTTTGCACGTGTGTCCCTCTCTTGGTTCAGAGGATAGGTGGCAGAGGTTAATATTCTCTTTCTGTCAGAAAAAATAGCTAATTAATGTCCACAGAGAAAGCACACAGACATTATCCGCTGTCCTCTCTTCACCTCCTCTGTTACCTCTGTTGTCCTTTTTGGTTCTAATTGGACTGATCTGCCTTTCTCTATCACTAAATGTAAGATCCTGAAGCGAATCTGTTTTGATGATAAACGCTCAATCAATTCCCACTGCTGTGTCAAGCTGATAGAGACAGTGGTGGGAATTGCTTCATGTTGTGTGTGTGTATGTGTGTTTATGAGCAAGAAGGAGGCTGACATGGAGTGAGAGCTTTTAGGTTTTACTAGAGTGCAATAAGCAGACTTTGTGGGTTGCGGGTAATGAGATGGTGCGTAGGTGTCTAATGGGATATCCTGTCTGAAATGATCCAGATGATTGATTATCAATGAGCATAAAGTGAATAATCTGGAGACGGGTGTAAAGCAGCGTGCCGCCTCACAGATCCTTGGTTTTATTTTCCTGCCCACTACACCGTGTTATAGCATCTTTACAAATATACCATACAGCAGTTTGAGCTAAAATCTGTGTGTGTGTTTGTGCTCTATCACAGATTTTAGCAGAGTAAGCACGAAACCTTTTGTGTGTGTGTGTGTTTCCTTTCCGGCTGAGAGATGCATATGTGCACGTCTGCAGCTGGCGTATGTGCTTCCTTGTCTGTATTGAGTCCTGAAGGTTATAGAGCACATTCTTTCATCCCTTCATGGTTGTTATGGAAACAGCAAAGGAAGCTGAATGTAAAACTGTGTTTTGAAAGGGACCTTTAATCGACCATGGACTCCTAGCAGTGATTATACCGTGTTTTACTGAAGTCTTTCGCAAAACTCCCCTCCCATCAGAAAATGCAGAAATGTAGCTGATATCCAGAAAGAGCTCACAAAAGGTGGTGAGTGTTTTGGTGCCAACAGGTCCCTGTGTAACATCATCACCTAGGTGGGTGTTGTATAGCGTTGCGAAACATGTTGAGCATGTGAAAAAATGTTGTATCCTAAATCGACTCATTTGTTCCTCAGAGTTTTTATAGTGCTGCAGTGTCAGAGTGCCTGTGTCATCTTGTAGGCGGCATACAGGGCTGGTTAGGCCTTTATTGTTCTATAGGACCTGGAGGTTTATATCAGTCAGTGTGCAGTTAAGTCTGCAGAAATAAACAATTTGAAATGGTAGGAGAAATCTGAGGACTTGATAAAATAGCACAATAGTTTTGAGTTATCGGCTGACTTTGATGGTCTGGCTGTACATATCGGGATAAGAATACAGGTTCTGTAGCTTTATTCTTCATTTGGATTTCCTTTAGTTTAAACAAAGTGGTTGCTAGTCCTCTAGTGTCCACATAAAATAATGATAATTAAAAAAACCAAAACAATAACAACTCAAACAACAGCAGAACAAACCAATGCTAAACATCAGAAAATTAATAGTTAATAATGTTGCAGATCAGATATGCCTTTAGTAAACACAGTACCCAACAAAAAACAGAAAAATAAAATAAAAAGTAATTAAGAAAAATCCAAAATCCAGCTTTGAAGTTAAAATAATATTAATAATTAAAAAAAAAGCTGTCACTGCATATTGAGCATGTTGCCACTCAGCTGTATCTATGTGTTTTTCAGAGTTTAATGTGATATGTTATTTAAAAGAATATCAAAGTTTAAACATTAATCTTCAGTCACTGTTGAAAACACTTTTTTTCTACATCAGTATTATTTCTCAGTAGTCCAGGATGAAATGCAAAAGATTGAGAGAAGGTGAAGTAAAGAAGAGTGTGGGTTATTTTTCATTCAAGGACTCCAGTTGTCATTAAAAAGCTGAGGCCAGTTCAGTTTGTCCCTTTTGAAAACAGATTTTCAGTCATGTCATGTCTGCGTTGTGGTGCATGAACTTCAACTACATAGCAGGCTATATTACAAGAAATACATTCAAAATGTATTTGAAATTACATTTCAGTCATTTTATAGTTTATTACTCAATTCCAATTGGTCAGTTTCACTATTCTACAGTCTGTTTCTCCTCCTCTTGCTCCATCCAACACTACAGGGAGGTCATGTACCACCAGTTACACACGTACCATAGTTTGATGTGAGTCTTTAGGAAAATTGAATAAATGAACAAACCGAGAGGCGTGAGTGTCAGAAAAAAAAACATGTTTTCTAGGGGTTTTGTAAGGTGATGATAAATGGACTCTATTTTCAGAATCAGTTTGTTTGGCGGGAAGTAGGGACTCGACGAGAGCAGCAGGACACCCAGCTGGTGGAGCGTTGCTGTCTTTCTCCTGTGCATTCCCTCATCAGCGGACAGAGTGTGTGTGTGTGTGAACAACACGCTTCCTTTTCATCTGAATCTGTCTGTCCGCTCTGCCGTGCCGTATAAATAGATGGTCATAATTATCCCTGAGTTAAAGGCATGCATGCACACACACTATAAATTGACTGATTGAAATGCAGCAGCATGTCTGCCACGCCCCTGTCCGATATGGCGTGTGGGGTAACCATAGTAACTCCCTGGAGCTGGAGGTTCCTGTCGGTAGTTCATTGATAGGTACTATGTTGAAGGTCAATCAGAACAGGAAGAGACAGATTTAGAGGTGAGAAACACTGACTGGCGGAGAGATGTTGCATCTGTGATCCAGCTGGAGTCGGTTTCTATCAGATGAGTCACTGCGCTGTCTGTCGGTCTGGAGCGGAGCTTCAGCGGAGCTCTGAAACTGGCTTCGAGGCTTGTGAGGAATTCAACATGTTGTCACTGTATCTCTGTAATTAGTAAACATCTATTGACATGGGCATGGATGTTGTCTTTCCACAGTCTTTTTGATTTTCTGTCACTGGCCTTAAATTCTTCCTCCTTGGGCGACAGTGTAACATCATCAAGCATAATTTAACTTAAAATGTGTTTGTCAATATGTTCATTAGATGACTTCCAGGCTGTCTAATAAATGTATCTTATGTGTTGTTTCTCATTACACATTTGCATTCTCAGATTCAACAAACTGTCTTAACAAGACAAATGATTCAGCCTGATGAATGCCACCTGTTCATGAGATTTCATCATTAGCATAATGGACACCCTTAAAATTGCCATGTAATGTTGCCTGTCACCCTCTTTTCATTCACGAAAATGTTCAGAGAAAAGAAGAATTTTACACGTGTAGTAAGTAAAGCTGACAACAATGTGCCATCAGGACAGTGCTGTAGCATTATTTTTTTCAGATTTAATATATACATAAAAGCTGCCTATGACTAATATTATAGTTGGGTAAAGGTGATATTAGTTGGGGATATATGATGTTGAAGCTACACAAGATCATGGTGGAAAGCATAAAGACCTCTCCGTGAACTGGCAAGCCATAATAATGATGATGATATGGTGGACAGAATATTAGTTTTGTGTTCATTTTTCATTGTTACATATTTAATTTGAATTTGTGTCATGTTTTACTGGTAAAAACATTCAGATGACTATAATATGATTTTAATACACCTCACAGCACGAACATTCCTGGTGTAATACTGCTAGTAATACTCTTTATGAGAGCAAATACCTGCAGCTAAAATGTTGTGGAAAGCCGTCTCGTAAGAGTGTATGTAGAGTGTTATAGGAGCAGATTAATTCTCATGGTTTTTGGAACGAGTTGTTCAACAATAGCATTTGGGTGAACTTTTGGTCCTATAGTGTAGGCATCCTCTCAGTTAAAAAATAAAACAAAAGCTGGCTACACATCACGGTTCTGCTGTCAAAGTACGGATTGTTAATATTAATAAGGTTCATTGACATAAAATGACATTTGGGTTAGGGGTTAGTGCAGTCATTGATTGGAAATAGATGCAGAGTGAATAAAAAAATTATAGTGCTTCAAGTTTTTTTCTTTTAAATTTGTTGTGAGTGTTGCAAGAATGTTAAACGGTATTAATTATCTGTTTTATCTATATGCACTGTCTTTGGCTGAATGAGGATAAATCCTAAATAATTGGAAAATATAACCTGGAGGAAGTTCCTGAATGTTAAATTCAATTTACCTGAGACAGCATCAGAAGATAAATTTGTAACCAGAGTTTCAAAAGTTATGGACACTATGTGAAGGGTTGAATGTAATGTTAAGGTCTAGAGTGCAGTTACATGTATACACAGACATGCAAGAAGTAAATAGACACCTTCATTCAAATTCAAATTAAAGGTGTCTATTTACATCTTGCATGTCTGAACATCCATAGTAACCCCTTTATACCATCACACACATCCTTCTTTTCCTTCTGTTCAGTTTAAAAAAAGAATCTCAGGGTGTTATAGTTACTCTCTCTCACTCTTTTTTCACACCCCTCCTTCTCCACTTCACTCTCTTTGTCCTTTATTATACTATAGTGTAAGTAGTTCTCCTGGAAGAAGAGGACGAGCAGGTTCACTGAAAACTCTCCATTTGTCTGCCTGTGGGTGGTTTTTGGAGTCTCTGGCAGAACAACAGCACTCTGCGAATGATCAACTATGGCTTCAACCATGACATCAAATCATTTAAATTATTTATGGGACGCATTCAAACTTCAGATGAAATTTATTCCACATGATGATTCTGACCTTGTCATATTTTTTTATTTTATTAATCTTACTGCATACAACTGTTTCTTTAAAACCAAATGATGATCCATCCACATCCGTATATCTTGGTGGGTTTATCAACATGTTAGATAGCTTTCTGACATCTTATAATTTGTAACTTTTTGCAACTTTCTTGCATGCGCACAAATGTATTAAGGCCAACAGTAAATATGTAATTTGTTGTAATAAAAGAGCCCAAAAATAGTTACACGTATGATAAAGAATGACCAAAACTTATCTTAATTATATTTTATTCCTTGAAAAAAAAATTGACTTTCAATCTAATCCTGAAAAAGGCCTACACAATAAGCCTGATAATAGTCCAGCATACATTACAATTATAATAATCTTATCCCTCATTGTCACAAGAAAAACTGACAATGTCTGGAACCCTCAAGATCTCCCAACATCTCTTCTCTTGTTTATTTGAGTAACTTCTACAGTGTTCCACAACACTGGCACATATGAACACTATAAATATGATGAATTTAATTTAAGATGTAACAAGTTGACTGTCCCCCTTCTCATCCGGGACATTATGCTGTACCAAGTTAATCACACCTGTAGGTGCGATGTCACCGTCTGCAGACATGTGTTAAGTGTGCTGCAAGCCAACACAGTTGCCTTCTTACTCAAGAGTGACGACGAATGGCTCCAGATTAATTTTCATTCATAAAATCAAGATTGCGTGCATATATATTTGTTGTTGTTGTTGGTCCCTGGCACTTCTAGGGATAGTCCAGACTGATCATCTATGTACTGCAGAAATTGGTCAGTGTGTAACATGTAGCCCTACACGTCTCTCCCACAGTCACAGTACCAGTTTATAACTCTATGATCACATTATTTTCAACATCTCTCCAGCTTTGTTACTTTTGACCTCTGACCTCTCTTTTTTTCTTTGTCTTGTTATCAGGATGGGTGCTTCAGACAACATCTACAAAGGACGCAGTACGTTCATGGAGGAGCTGACTGAAGCCTCTGAGATCATTTCCCGAGCAACCGAACGTTCGTTGGTCATCCTTGACGAACTGGGACGGGGCACGAGCACCCATGACGGGATTGCCATTGCGTATGCCACCCTGGAGTACTTCATCAGAGATGTAAGTGTGCGTTTGTGAATGGACACTGTACTGGTGACTTGGGGGCAATTTAAATAGAAGAGGGAAGTGAAGGAAGGAATAGATGGGACATTTGGCTGTTGAAATCACTGCAGTTATTGGTTTGCAACAAGAGACGAGGCTCCAGAGAAGCCTCAGCAGCAGAGCAGCTCTTGAACACTAAGCACGATTGTGGACACGCTTTGATATAAAATGTTAATATGCAGGTGGAGAGCAAGCTACAGTGCAAAAGGAAAATGAATGATTGACCCCTAGATACATACTCATTCAAGAGATGTATGTTATGCAGCAGCAGACCTCATTTGTTCCTCATTAAACATTCACAGTATCAAGAATGATGACAGGTTGTCCATTGTCCACCTCTGCACCCTCAAGGGATCACATATGTTCATATACATCGTCACCATTTCTTAATGATATGTTTCCTGCATGTTCTTGTAAGCTGTCGTTGAAATAATATGTACGGAAAGGTCCAATTTTAGCCAGCGGTCGAGGCCAAAGGAAAGTGAGGAACCGGTGCTGAGGTTGACTGAGGAGAAGAGACAGAGCACTTGGTATCATTATTCCTATGAGAAAGTGTGTGTGTGTGTGTGTGTGTGTGTGTGCGCACGCGTTCTGCTGGGATTGTATGAACTGGCACACTCAGGGGCCCTTTGGGTGTTGCACAATGTTGCGTATCTCCATTTTGACAGAGCATATGAGCGGTACCCTGAGAGAATGAGAGAGGAGGGGGGTCATTTGTGTTAGTGAGATGGGTTATCAGTTGCGACATTGTCAAGTTAATTGTTGTTTCCTTACGGAGAACTTACAGTGCTCGTGTGTACAAATTAGTGTTGAACAATTAGATCTATACTATAATCGCTGAAAAGTACTTATTACAGTTTGACATGGACTGCATGCTCGAGGTTGTGGCATCAATTAAGACACACAGCTGTTCATTTTCTCAGCTGTTTACACTCAGAATATTTTCCACTGTATTATATAAACTAAAGAAACATGAGGTTTCCTGTTCGTTCTCGTCACATTTTTTCGAATTAGCCTGTCAAATGAGATCGTTTGGATTTGGAGTTGTCCCTCCGACATTAGATATCATTGTTTGAATTATTAATGTAGAGACAGACTTTTTTGCGTAATTGTGAGACTATTTTACACAAGATTTTATTAGGTAAAGATACAACTCGACACTGCTATTTAAAGTGACACTACTCAGTATATTTTGTATTAACACTGGAATAAATTGCATATATGATGTAAAAGGTATCGCTTGCAGTTACAGACCTGCAGGGAATTATCATCTGACTCTGCAGTCTGCTGCATCTCTTTTGAGCCCTTTAGCCTATTTTGGATCTTTGTTTTGATTTTTCTGGGCTAATTTCTCGCAGCAATAGGAGAATGTTTTCAGAAAAAGAACTTTGATACATTGTATGCACTACCTTCAAAGCATCAAACTGCACACAGTTGGCTCATAATAATATCAGTGTGCCAATATAATAGCCAGGCTCTACTTTGGATTGTAGTCTCCAAGATGTGCAAAAACTAGAAGAAACTAACATTATTCGGATGCAGGTTCATCTTCAGTCCACAGCTACAGATACCATTAAAGGGTTTCTGTACATGTACCATTAAACATTACTTTCTCTTCTGCTGCTTCCTAGGCAGTTTAATCTTGGAAGCTGTATCCAATCTATGAGAGGTGCCATTTTGGTATTTGTTTATTTTGTGATCTCCAAGACCTTACTCAAGAAGTTCCAAAGTGCCCTGAGGTACCCCTGCTCAAATATAGATGAATAAACATTTATCTTAAAAAAAAAAAAAAAAACCCTTCCAGTCTGCATGTTTTGCCATTTTCACATTAATCTTTGGATAGAATCTTGGGGTTATGTAATTTTGCTGGAAAACGTAGACTGAAAATGTGTAAGAAGCCGCTAATGCAGCAAGGAGCTGTTGGCAGGAGGAGGGAGCTCTCTAACTACCTGTTGTATAACAGCATTGATTTGTTTGAAAAGACTTGCTATTAAAGGAAAGGAAAACAAAAGAGCACAAAAGAAGTTATGCTTTTCAGTAAAAGACCTCCTTACTGCGGGCAGACCTGCAGAGTCTTTCATGCTCACTCCTCTTCCTCCTACTCTTCCGCCTCCTCCTCACCAGACTCAACCGTTTACGTCAAAAGTCAGTCGACTCCTCCTTTGACTCGGTTGTTATAGTAACGCACCTTTCCCTGTCCCCATTGCTCACCTGAGAAGTAGTTAAGAATGCAGATGGGTTTTATAAGACCACTCGATAAAAGAGACAGCCTTGACGCAGAAAGAGAGAAAGAAACAGAGAACAAGGGATTGTTTTTTTTTTTTTTTTTTTTTTTGGTGAAATCATGATCAGCACGTAGCTGGTTCAGTCCATGTTTGTCATATTTAATTCCTTCCTGTGATGTGCACCTCATCCTGTCATTACTCACTCTCAGACTCACTTGGACTCTCGCTTTTATTCACGCTAACAGCAGGCCCTGCCATGAGCTTCACACTAAGCTTAGCGCTACACATCGCTCTCTACTCGTACCGTGACTCAGACAGAACACGTGACTGCGCTGGCATCTTAATAGCACACTGTAATAGTAGACAGGCTTTACACTTGGACTAATATGAGAACTAGAACTAGTCACTACAGCTCACTTTTGGCTGCAAACTAACGGGTAGATTTTCAGTAGAACGTATCGCTCCATGTGGGCGTAAATGGTCTGATGGGCTCGCGCTGATGCACAAAGCTCCTACCAAGACCCACATGTGCTCCACTGCGCTCTGCACATGATGCCAGTCTTTTTCTCTCAACTCACATTGTTTAGAGCAGTTCCAGAGCTCGTTCCTAACATGTGGTTGAAAAGATGACGCAAGAAACAATAGAACAATTTCTGTCAAACAGAATTAAGGTTACTTTTTCTTGTGAAATAGTGGATACTTTTCACCTTTTGATGTGTCTAATAATCCAAAAAGGTGATTTTTTTTTTTCTGATCTCAACCTGTAGTGGAATATAACTAAATACATTCACAAGTGCTGTACTTAAGAACAAATTTGAGGTACTTGATTATTTCCTATTTCCTGTCCTGTATGCAACTTTATACTTGTACTATAGTCTTCTCTCCACTACATGTGTCTAGCTTTAGTTACTTTCCAGATCCATGTATTCATGTATCTCCAACTTTGGTGCTTTTGGATTTATTTATTTATGACAGACTGAAGGGTTACGTGTTCCTTTATGCATCATCCTGCTTCAGTTTCAAAAAGTTTTGATGTTTAAACTTTAATAAGCTGGAAGACGCACAAAGCTAAAAAACAGGGCTGTTTTTGTGAGTGCATGGAAAGTTGCCTTTTAGGCGGCACTACACAAGATACACATGATGATCTTATAGAATAAGATGCATTGTTGTAGGATATACCCAGCAGTATATAAAGTCATTAGAATTAGCTCAACCTTAAATGTCTGCAGCAGCAAAATGCAAAATACACATTAACGCAGCTGTAAAAACATCATCTAATATATCAATAAAAGGTTGGGAACCACTGATTTAGAACTTATAGTGACGTAGTCATTAATGTACCAAATATTTCCATTTCAACGAAGGACAAAAACATGACTTGAAGGAAGCGTCATCACCCTCTCTCTCACCTCATTTAGAGCCTTGTTAGGTGTGAGGTGGGAAAACAAAGGGTGTGCACTTCAGTTACAATTGGATTTGTGTCTAATTGGACTACCAAGATGGAGAGAAAGCAATAGTGGTGTTGACACATCTAGCCTTTTCCTTAGGATCAGATTTCTAAGTGGAGGCACACTTGAATGCAGGAGATCCAACATGGTGACCCAGGTAAACAAGAGGAATAACATTGGAAAAACAGGAAAACCATATAACTACCTATTAACCAAAACCACAGAAACTGTTACTACCAAACTACCAAACTGTTCCTAAAAAGCATGGCAAAGGACTTAAAGGAACGAAGTTTGGCATCAACCACCAGTTTCCAAGGGAAATAAAAGAACTGAAAAAAAATGTTACCTGGTAATAAAAGAGCAGAACAACATAAAAGCCTAAATAGTGGTTGACAAGCTATACTGTACATTGTACTGTACTATGAAATGACACTGTGGCTTTTTTTAACAATGTGTCAAGCAACTCCCCAAGCAAGAACAAAACACAAAAAACAGCCTTAAGAACTCTGTCATACTCTTCATGCACAATCTTCTGTTAATCCGGCAATCCTATGTGTTCTCTCACTCACACCCCCTGTTACCCAGTGTTATACAATGTTGATGCTTTCTAATTTAGTTACTTGCTAATTGTCTCTTTCCCTTTTGTCTCTCTTGATGAAGTCGCTCTGTTTTGTTTGTGGTTTGTCATTCATCTTGTGTCTCCTTGTCCTGTTTGTCCTAAAACTAAAGTCATTAATCATCTCGCAACACTGGCTCACAACACAATCTTGCCTATTCATCCACCTACAATAATAAACAAAGAGGTGTCTCTATTCTGATCCATAGAAGAATACACTTAACCCACAATAACTCAATATTAGACCCAGGAGGTAGATATATTATAATCAGTGCCACAATCAACAACAAAATATTTGATTACCCTTCACTCTTTCACACATTCTTCTCACATATATCCACCCACAGCACTAACTTAATGACCATAATCAGAGGTGATTTCAATGCAGTTCTCAATCCTTCCATTGACAGATCATCCCAATCAGGCATTTCAAGAATTTGTCGATCTTCAACAACAATAAGAGTACATGGATGACCTTGTTCTTGGCGATATCTGGAGGCTTAAAAATCCCTCTATAAGAGAATATTCTTACTTTTCTTCCCGATATGAATTGTTCTCACAAATCGATTTTTTTTCTGTCCAGCAATTCTATTATTCATAAGATTGCATATACTAAAATTAACTCAATTATAATCAGCAACTATGCACCTGTGACACTCTCCCTAAATATCGAATCAACAGTTACATCCTTCCCCACATCCAATTTAATATTTCATTACTCAAAAGACCCTTTTATTAAGGAGGAGTGGACATCCTTCATGGAAATGAACAACTCTCCAAATACTTCACCAACATTACTATGGGAAACATGAAAGGTGGTAATTACAGGGAGAATAATATCATATTCTTCTTATAAGAAAAAAGAAGTACACAATCTACAAAATACCCTAGAAAACAAGATAAAAATACTAACAGACAACTATGCAAGCAACCCCACAGAGCAGACATGGCAAGAATGACAAACCATCAAATTTCAACTAAATAATATATTGACAAAGAAAACTGGATTTCTCCTCCAACAGCTGAGATATAACAGTTATGAACATCTTTCTTCATGTCCTGTTCATGACTGTTCATGTGCACACACGTCATTATAGAACAGCTGGGAAGAGTGCTGAAGCTCTACAGGTGCACAGTGAAACAGACACCAATTTGGAGCTCAAAACCTATCAGAGATATACTACAGGAGAAGAAGAGGAGGACAAGGTGACACAATGCAGAGAGAGTGTCATCTGTGGCATGTGGCAAATCAGCAGTCTGTCAGAGATGTCGTTTTATTTGAACCGCCATGTCAAGTGAGTCGACCACACAGCCTGTCCCATTTGGATCCGGCCTCTTGAGCATCTGACCGCTCCAAGCATTCCTCCATTTGTTTATAAACATGCAGCAGATTTTAGCTTACATCAAGGGTGGATATTTATAGAGGTTCTTCCTTTTTCATGACCACTTCTCATGATCAGAAATGTTCCCTGCATATCCCCATTTTTTTTTTTTTTTGAAAAAGTGAATCTGCCAGTTATATATTTGTATCTATATAATAGCCATCTTGGAATATTGGGAAATTCAAGATGATGCACACCATTAAATCAGGGCTATATTTGAGGTAGGTCTACTTTTCAACAGGAATGATTTCATCTGGGGCTGAAACTAGCTATTATTAAAAAGAAAAGCTGCATGGATGGCAGACAAACACTGTGAGCAACTAGCTGGTGAACATAGTGGAGCATTTAGCAGCTAAAGAGACAGATACCTTTCTTCAGAGTTAGTGAAGATTAAAAACAGAGCTAAAATAGGAGTGATTATTGGTGATCAGAAACACTTAAATTAATGCTTGTATGCTGTTCCAATCTGTTGAATGTAAATAAGCAACTGTATGTTAACATGTTCACCACAACAAGTTTTACAAGGTGATAATCTATGTTGTGTTCTCAGCTTCCTGGCCTACTACATGCTTTCAAAGAAATTGTTTGCTCTACAAAAAGGTCAAAAACTGTGAGAAATGCTAAGTGGCAGTTTCCAGAATTCGGTCAAAGCAACTGGATAAAATATGGATGATGAAGAATACTGAACCAAGATCCAGCTAATTGTTTAGATTTTTGCTTAATAATAACTCAAAAGATTATCAAAATTGATTAATTTTCAGTTATCAACTAATCGAAGAACTGACTGATTTTTTTTTTCAGCACTAATTTTAGCAGATCATCCAGCTCTGCAGAGCATGGCTGTCAGTGCAGCCCGCGGTGGTCTGATAATGAGCTGCTATTAGCACCTAATCAGACCATTATCCAGGCTGCAGCCTCCCTCTGCAACGCTCAGTTTGTTCTTACCTTTCAGTGTAGGTGGACAGCAATGGTTGAAGTAGTTTGTCTCTGTGTGTGTCGTTCATGTGTAGCAGTAGTTGCGGGTCTGTGTGTCTTTGGTTGGAGTATGCAGGAGTCACCCTGCATGTCTCGTTCAGTGGAAGGTATTACTGGTGACGTGTGACCTTTCTCAGACCGAGCAGTTAGCGGGCTGATCCTGGAGCCAGCTGAGTACTGCAGCCGACAGTCTGCAGCGATGATGTTAGACTCATGAACATGAGGGGGTCATACATTACTGTCATCATCAGAATGTGTGATTATTAATGGTTACATTTTTGGGATATTTATTTAATCCGACATTAGTTATGGTCTTTTAACAGAGATATCTGGTGTTCATGCATCCTCTCCAGTCCCATTTCCATGTGATTGGGTTGTTAAAACAAGGAGAAAAGGGAAAGTGTTCACTGTGAATGCTGAGAGGTAAAATGTTTGTGCATGCATTTGGAACAAAGACTCAGTGAGTGAAAATCTCTTTTTTGTGTGTGTCTTAACCTTAATGCCATGGTGGCTGACAGAGATGAAAGAATAGCAGGATGAGGTGTAGTGCCTTCACTTTGCTCAATCTCCCTCCTGAGTCTGAAAAGCCTGGTGCTGTGTTTACAGTGAAAAACAGAGTGATTGACTGCAGAAATGCTTAAGAGAAGGAAAAAAGTGACACAATATTGTATATAGTATGTGTTTATACTAGTGGTAATATTCACAAAGCATGTCTTTATGGGTTAGCTCAACACACTGCAGGGTACAGAGGCAGTTAAGTAATACTGGGCAGAGTACAGTAGATGTAGTTGCTCTGCTCTTTATCAGCTTTAACTTTTGCTTAGTTGTAGCAACACAGATGGAAATGAAATAATACATATACCAAATGGTATATATATTATTTCATTTCTTCTGTCTTTCTGTGGTTTGGAAAAGTGTTTAGTGTGGTGAAATCAAGATCCAAATACTTACCAGGCCTATTGATCACATACTTGTCGTGAGGGTGAAGACAGATATTATGTGTGAGGATCTAGTGAGTGTGCTGTGGAGAACATGTTCCTTTGTAGATGAGTTAATTTGTCTCCCCTCTAGCAGTATGTTGGTTGGGCGGTTTGTCCAAAACTGAAATATCTCTATTGGAGAGATTCCAATGACAGTTTGGGTGTATCCTGATGACGTTGGTGACTTTTCCTTCAGTGCCACCAGCAAAGTTTCCACTAATCCACTAAAACATTTCAAGAGCTACCACAGCAGCCGCCAACCTTAATACCATATCGGTCCTAGCCACAGGTTACACGACCATGATATTTAATCATCATTTTGTGCAGCAGAATTTTGTTTTTAATCATGTCCTGCTCAAGTAATTATCCAGCGGCCGCTAAGATTCATCTCATGTCCCCTTGTGTGGATCCCAACCTCAAGGTTGAAAACCACTATGTGGACTGTCACAAATGTTGTGCTGACATTCATGGTCTCTACTGACTTTGGTGATCCCATGACTTTTATTTTTAGCACCACTAGCAGGTTGATATCTGTTCTTTTCAGTGTCAACTACTGGATGGATTGCTATGAAATTTATTAGAGACTCTCATGTCCTCCCTCAGGATGAATTGTAATTTTAGCGCTGCTTTAGCTTCTTACCTCGCACCATCATCTGGTCAATATGCACTGATTTATGACCAAATACATGCAAAACTAATGACGTTTAAATCAGCCTCAGCTGTACTTTGCGTCTTAGTCCTAATTAGTAAATATTAGCATACAAACACTGTGAGCATGTCAGTATGATGGTGTTAATTTTGTGGTTATGGCTTCATCTTGTTTATGAGTGTTGGGTTTTATTGGACCTTGGCTCATTGATTTTCATATGTGATTATTATTCTATCAACATGACCTCTCTCATGCCTGGTAATCAAAAGTGGTCTGCATGTGGATGCGTTACAACAGTAATATTTTTTAATTTACTTGAGTTTTTAGATGATTTTCTTATCTGCATTCTGTGCTCGCTGTGATCAGGTCTCTTTTCTTTTTTTTTTTACAGGCGCTATGCAAAGCTGGTGTGTAGGTGGGAAGGTGGTAGTTCTGTTGTCTGTAAACCCAAACATGGCAGGTGGAGGGTCCCCACAAGTGACATTACTGCAAAGCCTATACTTTTCTTACTTTTACCTTCCAGAGAAACGTCTTCCACAACTATCAGAAACAGCAGAAGTGACAAGCTGATACAGAGCAGTGACTGCGGTGATGACATTCCTGCCTACAGCTATGTTTCTACCCCTCGGCTGGAGATTTTCTGTAAACACAATGTACAAAATGCATTTATACCTGGCTGATCTTGTTTATGCAGTTTTCTCCATCCTTAAGACGTTCATGCCAGATGTAAAAGAGCTGCTCCAGACCTGTTTACTGGGGAAGCTTTGGCTCAGGTTGTAGAGCAGCTTTCCTAGTAAACAGAAGGTCAATGGTTTGATTCACAGTCCAGTGGAAGTGTCCTTGAGCAAGATACCAATCCCC
Source organism: Larimichthys crocea (assembly GCF_000972845.2). Classification (NCBI taxonomy): domain Eukaryota; kingdom Metazoa; phylum Chordata; class Actinopteri; family Sciaenidae; genus Larimichthys; species Larimichthys crocea. Next base: position 36,186,102 of record NC_040013.1, on the reverse strand, counting down.
CGAATTTCTCCTGAGTGTGAGGACTTTTGGTTAGGGAGCGCTATACTGATCTGGATGAGAGAGTTGGCACCTTGCATGGCAGCTTCTGCCATCAGTGTGTAAATGTGTGTGTGAATGTGACGAGTTGTAAGTGCTTGGTAGATCAGGAAGGCGCTATATAAATAAAAGGCCATTTACCATTTAGATTTGACTGGATTTTAACAATACACTCTCTCCTTTCTTTTCTTAGGTGAAAGCCCTCACCCTGTTTGTAACCCATTACCCTTCTCTGTGTGAGTTGGAGCGGGTGTATCCTGAACATGTGTCTAACTACCACATGGCTTTCCTACTCAATGAACCTGACATTGCGATTGACACTGATGGTACGTGTGCTGAAGATGTTTTCTGTCGGGTTTGAGTCTCACCAGTCTTTCTTTGGTAATTTCCACATCATTATCATCTGGCACTTTGTGTGAGGTTTGAACCTGTTTATGTTGACAGATGGAGAGGTTCAGCCAGAGTTCATCACCTTCCTCTACCAGTTAACTGAAGGAGCTGCAGGGCGAAGCTACGGCCTGAATGTCGCCCGATTAGCTGATATCCCAGACCCTATACTACACATTGCTGCACGCAAAGCCCGGGAGCTGGAGAGTATGGTCAATGCCAGGAGGTACAACACACACACACGCAGACCCGGACCTCTTTTCTAAGTTCACTCGCGAAGTTTACTAGTGATGATGGGGGGGTTTAGAGCGCCAATTTAAGTTTAAAGATGTGTGTGTTTACCTGGCTGGGAGGGAGCATTCAGATAGGCAACAGCTCTGCGTTAATTGGCTAAAAATACTGGAAGTCCAGTTTGAGTAACAGAGCTGTAAAAATGAAGGCTTATCAGACAATCCGACATTGTTTATTTAAGCTTTAATGCTCAAATACAATTGATTTCATTCTTGTGCTGACAGAAAATATTCCTGGAAAATCAGACTGGGATAGAAATGACTTGTGTAAGTCAGACCTGACATCAAGGAGTTTCAAAGAAAAGAAAGAGAGAGAGACCTACAAGCAGGTTTATGACAGGAAATTTCCGTTTTGGAATTTCTTGAACACTGCAAAAATTTGGTTTGTATGATTAACTAACTATGTTAGATGCAGCTATTTTCACCATTGGACTGTCAGTGCAAATATTTCTAATCTGCTTATGACTCAAAAGACTCTTTTAATTAATATGAATATGCTGGAATTGTCGATTTAAAAAAAACAAAACAGATTGAGACACTTTAACATCTTTTGTCTAACTTTAATTGTGGCATATTTTCTCCCAGACGGTCCAAATCTTTATTATTATTTATTTATTTTATTTATTTTTCCAGTATTAAGAAGAATGCACAAGTGCACACTAATAGGGAAATTAAGAGAAAATATATGTTTGTTTAATGCTGGTGTTAACCAAGTTTTTCTATTAGGATGAACCACACACTGCCAGGACTGAGATGTTACACTTATGGTTAAGTTAGAAGAGGCGACTTCTTCGTCTTTTGCTGTCAAAACGTCAGCATATTGCACTTTCTCTAAATACAGTCTTCTGTCTCTGTAAATTTGTACATGGCATCTCCTCGCTCTATAACAGACAGCCTGCTGGGAGATGAGTGCTGCTTAGCCTCTTCCTAAGTAATCCTCACCATATGAGATATCTGTCAGCGTGCGCACGCACACACACACACACATACAGCCATACCTCTCCATCAATGTAATCCTCCTTATATGAAATGTTTGTCCTTTGTTTGAGTGAAGCCATGCTGAGTACACAATAATCGTACACAGAGGAGTTGGTCGGAGGTTAAGAACAGAGATTGTGAGCTGTGTGAGAATACAGTGTATTTAGGCTCACCACATGTAAAGTAATGTGACGATGTACAACAGCTTTTATATGATATTTTGTTTCAACAACATGTCTGTGCCTTTGTCTCCATCTCTCCAGAAACAATAAGAAATGTCTCTCAGATCTTTGGAGCATCTCGGACAGATCGTCTCTCTTGGAATGGCTGCAGTCAAACACAACACCGTCAGAACACACGTGAAGCAGAGAAAAAGCAGCTATTAGTGAATGAGCATCAAAGATATTTCAGAAAGGACTTATGAAGTAGAATGGTTTTTGCTGCTGTTTTTGCTAATGTGCTAAATGAGATTTGAACCATCTCAGGTTCTGGTTATCACCATCATCATGTACTGTAATTGTAACACCAATTAATACCAACTGACCAAGATTTTACCTTCCAGACTATATATGTACATCAGTGTGTTTGGTGATTAAACTAAAGAAGAAGAAGACAAATGTGTCACTCTCCGGCTCGTTGACTTTAAAACTCTGTGTCACAATGGACACTTCAGAAGAAAAAGATTGATGCAGCAAAACAAAAGAGATTTTTTATTTCCCTGCATTCTCTATTATGAGGCACCTGTATAACCCACAATGCAACTCAACTGCTGGCAGTTTGGTTGGAAATGTGAGTGTGTTGCTACCCTTGGACTGCAATGAGAAGCTTGCTATGGATAACCTCACATCTTTCACTCACTCCAGATTGTTTTGTTTTTTCATTTTCACACTTCACAGTCTTCACACCCAACTGCCATCGTCTCAAGTGACATCACTTGAAACTCAGACTTAGTGCAGCTTCCTCTGGAGCCTCAAAGGGCTTTCTACAACGTTTTTCACATAGGAGGTAGTATTCCACAAACCCGTAACAGGCTCTGGTGCGTAAAATTGGAACTTAACCTTTAAATAAGAACTATAGCATTTCATCTCGTAGGCCAAAAAGCCTAAAGAAAAATGTTTTGACACAAAAAGCATTAAACTGTTGACTTCCACCTGATTTTGTCGTAGTAAAATTTTAAATCCATCCATTAATGCGTGTGTTAGTTTATTCTCTTTGGTACAAGGCAAATAATACTGCAGAAACAAATCACAACACTTGAGAAAATCTGCATCACATCTCTTATCACACACACACACACACACACACACACACAAAACCAACTCACGCTCCGCCTTTAATTCCACCAACTCCAAGATCAGCGCGCATCACCGGGGAGAGAGAGACAGATAGAGAGACCTAGTGGGCGTGTGTGTTTGTGTGCAGGAGAGCGAGCGAGAGAGAGAGAGTGAGTTAACCACTGTCAAAGCCGATTACACTTTATCGGGTCTGTGATTCTGTCACTGTCTGTCCACTTGAGGGTTCTTCCCCCTTGTGAGCGACACGCCTCTCGCTTTCTCCTCTGCTTATTAGTTGTTTACTTACAGAAGCGCGCTTTTCTTTGGCGAGCACCATGGATTTATTCTAGTGCTTGTGAGACTCGGACATATTTACTATGAGTTCCCTTGCAGAAGCGCTCCCGTCAGCGGAGCAACTTTTCCGTGCGCCACGACGCCGCTGAGTCGCGCGTCTCTCGGTGGGAAAGTTTACACGCAAACCCCCCGGCGACCATGGGCTCTCTGTGAAACCTAAGATTACCCCACTTTTCTTTTCTCTTCCAAACCGTACGACAAAATGCAGAAGAGCGTCCGCTACAACGAAGGACACGCGCTGTTTCTGTCGGTGGTCGCGCGTAAAGAAGGAACCAAGCGCGGCTACCTGAGCAAGAAGACGGCGGAGAACAGCCGATGGCACGAGAAGTTCTTCGCCCTGTACCAGAATGTACTGTTCTACTTCGAGAATGAGCAGAGCGCGCGCCCAGCCGGGATTTACCTGTTGGAAGGATGCACCTGCGAGCGAGCGCCGGCGCCCAAGATGTCCACCACTGGGAAGGAAGCGCTGGAGAAACAGGTGAGAGGTTTAAAACGAGCAGGTGGGTTTCAATCTACTGAATCCTGCTGTGAACCAAAGTTCACATCTTATGGTACCAAGCGCGCTGGCATCATCATGGGGACAAACTGGTGCTGTCTCTGATTGAATGACCAAAAATTGATGAGAGACCTGTGTTTTTCAGATAATCTATTGTTCCCACAGAGATTTCTAACAGTTAATAATTTATTACACTTTTTTTTTTTTCAAATTCTAACAATAAAAAGTACAAGATCAAATTTTTCCATCACGCTCTAACCTGATGCCCATGTAAAAAGAGCAAGTGGTTCATGCAGCATCGGACTAAAGTGGCTGCATCAGCTCAGCCTCTCTGCTCTCCACAGTTTCAACAAGAGCTGCAGTGCCAACAGCTCCAAGTGCATCTCTTCCCTGAGCAGGTAACCACCCCCCAAAGACTCAGATGTGCAAATGTGAGCAAGTTGGTAGCAGAGAGAGAGAGGATTCCTACTGTGTGTTTTATACCAATTCTAAACAAAAGAAAAATCAGGTCCTACCTGCTCTCTTACATCATTTATTTTATGCCTTTTACTCCTGGAATTTGCTGGCTGCTTGATTTGAACGTGAACCCAAAAGTCTGTCACATTTTCATCATGAACATGAGTTATTCGAAACACGGCCTTATATGGATTTACCAAACGTGGTTGAAATTCTTCATAGATCAAAGTTAGGTTTATTTCAGTCTGACGGTGGGAGGCAACTATTGCAATGCAGCAACAGGTACTTGTGTTTAACCCCATGAATGCTTTAAGATTATTTGTTCCATCACTTAAGTAAATCTGTAATATCTTTGAATTTAGTGAAACATTCATGCCCAGGATGCCATATTTTGATGGCTGCAACATTAATAACGTCTGCAGGGTAGTGTTATGTCTTTAAAAGCCTTGAAATCTGAACTACCAGCTCTGTGGGTGGCATGTTTGTGCAACTTTTATTTGTAATCACTAAGCCACTGCAGAGCTGGAAGAGGTTAGGGCTTCATTACATAAAAGCAGTGACATGCAGGGAAATGTTTTGGGCAAATCTGTTGGTGACTGAGCTCCTGGAAGTTGTAGTATTGCAGTATTGTTGCTCCAACAGTTAGGTCGACCTTGTTGCTAGGAAACATTTGAATTACCATTTCCACATGTATTTCATTGAGAAAACATGCACTGTTCACGAGTATATATCATCGATCCTAGGGTTATATCAAGAATTGAAGAATCAATATTTGTTACTGTAAAAATAACTCACCTTTACTTCATGAAAGTAGTCTCACAGAAAACAGAATGATTTCTGTGTCTGATCCCAGTTTTCAGCTGGCCTCAGGGACTGTGTCCATGTGTGTGCACAGGCATCATGCCCATTAAAACGTAGGAGAAGGGATACACTGGAGAGCTTTGACTTTTTACAGTTTGAGCAGGTATTAAGGAGACAGTAAGTGGACGTACAATTAATCATTTGAGAGGTAAAAAAATAGCCACCAATCAGCATCACTCAGAAAATATTCATCTCCAGAGACTGCTGCCTACTTATACAGTAGATGTCTCTTTAAATGTACAGTATGTCTAAAGACAATTCATTCCAGATGTATGCAAATGGAGAAATGCTTTATGAAAGCCAGGAGATGGTAGAGTGGTTTTAATCAAGTCATACATAAAGCAAGAACATTATGTCTTTATTGCCACAAAGGAGTTGTTATTAATGATGATGAAAGTAGGACAAATCTCTCTTTTTCAGGGTAAAATTATGTGGTTCCAACCGCTAATATTGGCACTAATACAAGCGTAAAACCTGTCTCTTCTGATGTTACAGAGCATGGCAATTAGGATATTTTCTGCTCTCTTTTTACACACTCACATTGACTGTCTCTCTCTCTCTCTGTCTCTCTCTCCACCTGTCTCACTCTCACACTACAGCTGTGTTGTTTAATTAGGGTTATTTTCAATCTGCCCTCAGCTGAAGCCGTGTGTGCTGACATGTAACTGTTTAACTACATAGCCATGCACACAGGAGGACTAAACCAAATAACGATGACATTTTGTCTGACTTATGAGGCGGTGTACGTGCTCTTCTGTTTTAGGCGATCAAAATCGGTCTTTTTTCACATTGTGTGAGGGTTTGGTAGGATAAAGTGAGAAGGCCTTCCATCTTCCCATCTTTTTCCTTACTGTTTTTCTGTGCAGTAGAGTGAGTCTGCCAGCAACCTGCAGCATCACACCCCCACAGTGAGCCACAATACAACCACACACATAACACACAGCTACTGCCTATCTCTCTTTCACTCTCTGTTGTACTCTCACACAATGATTTGATTTGAAGGAGCCTTTACTTACTGGTCTGAATGGTTTTCACAGCGACTGTGGACCTGTATTGGTGATGTGAACACGTTTATGTGTGTGTATGAAAGGCTAGTAGAGTTAGCTGTGTATAATTGTCAAACTACCCCACCACCATTGTCAAGCTTGTGGTTGGTTATTGATCCCAGAGAGAAGCACAGTTCATCAGAGGCCATGAACTAGGGGAATTGACGATTACATACAGTGTAGTCTGATCGCTACACAAATTTTACTGAGCAATTCAAAGGCCTAGTCTTGCTTTGTTAAATGCTTTTGTTTTAGAAATAAACAAGCCAATCAACCACTTCGTAGGACTTTGTAGGTGTATAACTTGGGAACGTCTAATTGTGCCAAGATCCAAAAATCTAAATTAAATTAAATCGACTGACAAAAATTACAGCTCTAAAATCAGAAAGCTATGTATTTAAGGGGTTTCTTCAAAAGATGCTCCTCACAGATTTAAAACTTTTTTATTATTGGAATGTATCAGTTGGATCCTTGGTAAAGAAAAGAGTCAGATTATTTTTCTTTAAATTTCCTGGATGATTATTATGATTATTGATTATTATTATGGATTGATTTAAATATATAAAAAATTGGGCTGGCTTGTCAACTGCATGGCATTAAGTGCAGAGTAATGTAGAAAACAGGCATCAGGAGCAGAGCAGAGGTAGGTAGAGCATGTCTGATAGGTTTGTTGGTGGTTAGTGGTTCAATCTTATATGATATAGAATAAACAGTTTACCATAACCCTCTTACTCTAACCACTTGTGTGTTTTTTTAACTTATTTTTGTGGTTTAAACAAAAAAAGAGTTTGCGACATGCACTTGTTTGTTTTCGTGACAGTGCCTCTAGCAGCCTTGTTCAAAAGGAAAAAGTAAAAGGAAACAAAACACAAACAAATTCACATTTTAGTAGCTTCAGTGATTCTGTCCAAAACCAATTGTAACCAGATTGTTTACATACAGCAGCAGAAAGTTTGAATCACTGCCAAACTTTGGATTTGTGGCTTTGTGTGTAAGATAATCAAAACCAGTTTTACATATTTATTGAAAAGAAATATACAATATGTTGTGTTTTTTTTTTTTTTTTAAATCTTGTGTTTTGCATCTCAGGGCCACCATACATAGGACTTAATGGATACTTCAGTGGTCACATAAATATCAATTAAGAAATGAGGCTCACATGGATGCTTATTATATCCAAGTTTCATGTTTGCAGAATTTAAGGCTCAGTATCGTCATCAAGAATACCTTGAAGCGGATGGACAAATTGGCTGTTAGGGGATCAACTCTGTGATCTTCCCTCTATCCATGCACAGTGCATGTCTGTAGTAAAATGAAATAGGAACCTTTAGTAGAAATTTCAAGCATGGGAGATCAGAGATTAATTCAATACTGTCTGATCTGGCAGCAGTGGCTTTAATGAAGTATGTTAGTTGTTGAACTATAGGAATATAGGGGATCTTTTCAACCTTCGTCCTTCCTCATTAGAGTTGATGCAAGAAAGGGTGGGGTGACACTTTATGGTTGAAGTGTCAGTGCTGACTTCCTGGTGCGTGTATGTGTGCGTGTGTGCATGTGTGTGTAATTATTTCTCATTAGAAAGCTCCTCTAGCTCTAAACATCTCTTTCGGAGCCTCACGTTTTTCTCTTGCTTGCACTAATCGTTTGCATGAAGGAACCAATTCCATATTCCCGGAGTCTGATCTGCTCTCTCCCGCCGGCTGCTTTTCATTTTCCTCTGAGTTTTCTGCCAAGTGTTAGAGCCATTATGGACCTCATTAGTGTCAGATAAGAATTTAAAATTGGCATCTGTCTCAAAATCTGTCACTTATGTTTGAAGTACTGCACTAATCAAAGTATGGATGACAACAAGGGTGGATATTTCTTTCAAGAAAGCAACTCCCGTTGTTCATGGATGTAATTCTTAGCATACACTTCCTCCCTATAAAAACCATTGAGCCATGAACTAAGAAAAACAGCTTCTTAAAAAGAAGTAGAACAACATTTCGAGAAATATGCACGTTTGCTTTCTTTCATAGAGTTAGATGAGGAAATTGATTTGACTGCTCAAATGTCTGAGTCCAATAAGGAGCTAGAGCCAAGAGATGATTAGCTTAGCATAAAGTCTGAAAGCAGGCTTGAGAAGTGAGTTCCCCAAGGCAGGTCAACATGGGGTTTCCAGACAACCGGCAGAACAGGATTGCTGAGTAAAGTATTGAGACTGTTTAGAAGTTTAAAGAAACCCGCTGTGGATATTGCTCCCCTACTTTCAGTCATCAAGCTAGGCTATGTTAATCACCTCCCGGCTGTAGCTCCACACTTAATGCACAGACATTATATCAATGTTCACAATTAATTCTAAAGAAAGGGTTACAAACGCTATGAAAAACCCTGAAAATGCACCAAAAGGATCCTGTTGCCTAGTGAAACCTCATCCTTCACAGGGCTCGCTCTCAATGGCAAGAGGCTTGCCATGATCCCAGTTCCCCCACGACTCGTCTTCTTAGAGACACCCCTTGCGGCCCCAGGGCAGAGTGCCACAGGCTTCTGAGGCAGCTATGACCCCTTTTAACAGCAGGATGAGAGGCTAGTACACCACACACACACACACACATACTTTTCACCTTAAAAGTTATTCCCTACTGTCATCATGCCTCTGCCACTCATCAATAGGAGTGTTATGGCACCGATCATAATAAGCCCAAAGCTCTGTGTGGAGCCCTGACGTATTCTAACACGTGTTTTGTGCTTTGTGCTTTGTGCTGTTGATGGCAAAGGAGGAGCAGATGTTTCTCATTGTCATTGTGTTTGCAAAGCTCTTCCTGAAGCCGTGCACTAAAGATATTGTGAGCTTGCATAGTGAGAGGGGGGCTGTGCAGTGCAGGCACAAGCAGTTATGGACCCTGAGTTAGAGACTTTTCCTGGCTCAGATTGGTTGTTTTTGTTTTGGCATTGTGAATTCCTGTAAATGCCACCAGGAGCACTAGAAGGAGCCAGAAGAACCAGATTTTTTCCACAAATTACTACAACCTGTTCTCAACCTCATCCCAGATCCTCAAATACCGATGCTTTGTCATGGCCCCTCTTCTCATACACACACACACAGCATCTTTTAAGCATCTGGATTAGACACACTGGTCTGCCACAGAAAGCCTTTTTAACACATGGTTAATGCTGTGAAACAGTCGTTTACTTTTAGTTTCACATGGGACATGAACCGTGATCTCCTTGGTAAAAGTCCGACCCGTCCACCATCACCTGCAGATGTAGATTTCACACTCTTTAAACTACGACAACTGACACTTATGGGTTTACATTGATGCCCAGAGGAATGAGAACAGGCTTGATTATCTGTCTCATGTCAGGTTATACTGAATTTCAGCAAATATAGCAAAAGGTTTTTTTTTGTTTTTTTTTGTTTTTTTTAATCAAAATCGGTCTTTTTTCACATTGTGTGAGGTTTGGTAGGATAAAGTGAGAAGGCCTTCCATCTTCCCATCTTTTTCCTTACTGTTTTTCTGTGCAGTAGAGTGAGTCTGCCCCAGCAACCTGCACGCATACACACCCCACAGTGAGCCACAATACAACCACACACATAAACACACAGCTACTGCCTATCTCTCTTTCACTCTCTTTTGTACTCTCAGATAGACACAATGATTTGATTGAAGGAGCCTTTACTACTGGTCTGAATGGTTTTCACACAGCGACTGTGGACCTGTTGGTGATGTGAACACATTTTATGTGTATGTATGAAAGGCTAGTAGAGTTAGCTGTGTATAATTGTCCAAACTACCCCCACCACCATTGTCAAGCTTGTGTTGGTTATTGATCCCAGAGAGAAGCACAGTTCATCAGAGGCCATGAACTAGGGGATTGACAGATACATACAGTGTAGCTGATCGCTACACAAATTTTACTGAGCAATTCAAAGGCCTATATCTGCTTTGTTAAATGCTTTTGTTTATAGAAATAAACAAGCCAATCAACCACTTCGTAGGACTTGTTGTAGGTGTATAACTTGGGAAACGTCTAATTGTGCCAAGATCCAAAAATCTAAATTAAATTAAATCGACGGACAAAAATTACAGCCTCAAAAATCAGAAAGCTATGTATTTAAGGGGTTTCTTCTTCAAAAGATGCTCCTCACAGATTTAAAACTTTTTATTATTGGAATGTACAGTTGGATCCTTGGTAAAGAAAAGAGTCAGATTATTTTTTCTTTAAATTTCCTGGATGATTATTATGATTATTGATTATTATTATGGATTGATTAAATATATAAAAAATTGGGCTGGCGTCAACTGCATGGCATTAAGTGCAGAGTAATGTAGAAAACAGGCATCAGGAGCAGAGCAGAGTAGGTAGAGCATGTCTGATATGTTTGTTGGTGGTTAGTGTTTCAATCTTATATGATATAGAATAAACAGTTTACCATAACCCTCTTACTCTAACCACTTGTTGTGTTTTTTAACTTATTTTGTGGTTTAAAACAAAAAAAGAGTTTGCGACATGCACTGTTTGTTTTCGTGACAGTGCCTCTAGCGGCCTTGTTCAAAAGGAAAAAGTAAAAGGAAACAAAACACAAACAAATTCGCATTTTAGTAGCTTCAGTGATTCTGTCCAAAACCAATTGTAACCAGATTGTTTACATACAGCAGCAGAAAGTTTGAATCACGCCAAACTTTGGATTTGTGGTTTGTGGAGATAACAAAACCAGTTTTACATATTTATTGAAGAGAAAATACAATATGTTGTGTTTTTTTTTTTTTTTTAATTAATCTTGTGTTTTGCATCTCAGGGCCACCATACATAGGACTAATGGAACTTCAGTGGTCACATAAATATCAATTAAGAAATGAGGCTCACATGGATGCTTATTATATCCAAGTTTCATGTTGGCAAGAATTTAAGGCTCAGTATCGTCATCAAGAATACCTTGAAGCGGATGGACAAATTGGCTGTTAGGGGATCAACTCGTGGATCTTCCCTCATCCATGCACAGTGCATGTCTGTAGTAAATGAAATAGGAACCTTAGTAGAAATTTCAAGCATGGGAGATCAGAGATTAATTCAATACTGTCTGATCTGGCAGCAGTGGCTTTAATGAAGTATGTTAGTTGTTGAACTATAGGAATATAGGGGATCTTTCAACCTTCGTCCTTCCTCATTAGAGTTGATGCAAGAGGGTGGGGTGACACTTATGGTTGAAGTGTCAGTGCTGACTTCCTGGTGCGTGTATGTGGGTTGTGTGCATGTGTGTGTATTTATTTCTCTTGAAGCTCCTCGCTCTAAACATCTTCTTCGGAGCTCTCCATTTTCTCTTGCTTGCACTAATCGTTTGCATGAAGGAACCAATTCCATATTCCCGGAGTCGATCTCTGCTCTCTCCCGCCGGCTGCTTTTCATTTTCCTGAGTTTCTGCCAAGTGTTAGAGCCATTATGGACCTCATTAGTGTCGATAAGAATTTAAAATTGGCATCTTTCTCAAAATCTGTCACTATGTTTGAAGTACTGCACAATCAAAGTAGGATGACAACAAGGGTGGATATTTCTTTCAAGAAAGCAACTCCCGTTGTTCATGGATGTAATTCTAGCTACACTTCCTCCCTATAAAAACCATTGAGCCATAAACTAAGAAAAACAGCTTCTTAAAAGAAGTAGAACAACATTTCGAGAATATGCACGTTTGCTTTCTTCATAGAGTTAGATGAGGAAATTGATTTGACTGCCAAATGTCTGAGTCCAATAAGGAGCTAGAGCCAAGAGATGATTAGCTTAGCAATAAAGTCTGAAAGCAGGCTTGAGAAGTGAGTTCCCCAAGCAGGTCAACATGGGGTTTCCAGACAACCGGCAGCAAGGATTGTGAGTAAAGTATTGAGACTGTTTAGAAGTTTAAAAAAACCCGCTGTGGATATGCTCCCCTACTTCAGTCATCAAGCTAGGCTATGTTAATCACCTCCAGGCTGTAGCTCCACACTTAATGCACAGACATTATATCAATGTTCACAATTAATTCTAAAGAAAGGGTTACAAACGCTATGAAAAACCCGGAAAATGACACAAAAGGATCCTGTTGCCTAGTGAAACCTCATCCTCACAGGGCTCGCTCTCAATGGCAAGGGCTTGCCATGACCCAGTTCCCCCACACGACTCGTCTTCTTAGAGACACCCCTTGCGGCCCCCAGGGCAGAGTGCCACAGGCTTCTGAGGCAGCTATGACCCCTTTTAACAGCAGGATGAGAGGCTAGTACACCACACACACACACATACTTCCCCTTAAAAGTTATCCCCTACTGCACATGCCTCTGCCACTCATCAATAGGAGTGTTATGGCACGATCATAATAAGCCCAAAGCTCTGTGTGGAGCCCTGACGTATTCTAACACGTGTTTTGTGCTTTGTGCTTGTGCTGTTGAGGGCAAAGGAGGAGCAGATGTTTCTCATTGTCATGTTTTTTGCAAAACTCTTCCTGAAGCCGTGCACTAAAGATATTGTGAGCTTGCATAGTGAGAGGGGGGCTGTGCAGTGCAGGCACAAGCAGTTATGGACCCTGAGTTAGAGACTTTCCTGGCTCAGATTGGTTGTTTTTGTTTGGCATTGTGAATTCCTGTAAATGCCACCAGCAGCACTAGAAGGAGCCAGAAGAACCAGATTTTTCCACAAATTACTACAACCTGTTCTCAACCTCATCCCAGATCCTCAAATACAGATGCTTGTCATGGCCCCTCTTCTCATACAACACACACACACAGCATCTTTTAAGCATCTGGATGAGCACACTGGTCTGGCCACAGAAAGCCTTTTTAACACAGGTTAATGCTGTGAAACAGTCGTTTAGTTTTAGTTTCACATGGGACATGAACCGCG